>NC_053023.1:318960030-319203857 GCF_003073215.2 Triticum urartu | reverse complement strand
GAATTCAAATGGGATTTATTAGAAAGAATTAAACGCAACTCTGAAGATTGGGACCTCGACAAAGGTAAGGAGTCAGGTATGACACCTAGGTTTGATTGTGTTCAATCTTTTATGGAAACCAATGTTTTCCGTAAATTTAGCACTAAATATGGACTTGACTCTGAAATAGTAGCTTCTTTCTGTGAATCTTTTGCTACTTATGTTGATCTCCCCAAGGAGAAGTGATTTAAATATCATCCTCCCATAGAAGTAAAAGTAGCTGCACCTATTAAAGTTGAAGAAAAGATTGTCACTTATAATGATCCTATTGTTCCTACTACTTATGTTGAGAAACCACCTTTTCCTGTTAGGATAAAGGATCATGCTAAAGCTTCAACTGTGGTTCGTAAAAGCAATATTAAAACTTATACACCTTCTGAGCAAATTAAAGTTGAACCTAACACTTCTATTGTTAAAGATCTCTTGGCTGATAATATTGATGGGCATGTTATTTATTTCTGTGATGAAACTGCTAGAATTACTAAACCTTGTGCTAAAGATAAACCTAGACCTGTGGTAGGCATGCCTACTATTTCTGTTAAAATAGGAGATCATTGTTATCATGGCTTATGTGATATGGGTGCTAGTTGTTGGGTTTCGTAGTAATTTCAAAATTTTCCTACGCACACGCAAGATCATGGTGATGCATAGCAACGAGAGGGGGAGAGTGTGATCTACGTACCCTTGTAGATCGACAACGGAAGCGTTAACTTGGTTGATGTAGTCGTACGTCTCCACGGCCCGACCGATCAAGCACCGAAACTACGGCACCTCCGAGTTCTAGCACACGTTCAGCTCGATGACGATCCCCGGACTCCGATCCAGCAAAGTGTCGGGGAAGAGTTCCGTCAGCACGACGGCGTGGTGACGATCTTGATGTACTACTGTCGCAGGGCTTCGCCTAAGCACCGCTACAATATGACCGAGGTGGAATATGGTGGAGGGGGGCACCGCACACGGCTAAGGAACGATCACCAAGATCAACTTGTGTCTATGGGGTGCCCTTTGCCTCAGTATATAAAGGATGGAGGAGGAGGAGGCCGGCCAAGGTTGGTGCGGCCAGGATGTGGAGTCCTACTAGGACTCCAAGTCCTAGTAGGAGTCCACCAAGAGGGGAGGAAGGGAGAAGGAAGTGGAGGAGAAGGAGAGGTGGCCGGCCCCCTTTTCCCTAGTCCAATTCGGACCAGAGGGGAGGGGGCGCAGCAGCCCCTTGGCCCTTTCTCCTCTTCCCACTAAAGCCCATCAAGGCCCATTGCTTCTCCCGTAACTACCCGGTACTCCGAAAAATACCCAAATCACTCGGAACCTTTCCGATGTCCGAATATAGTCGTCCAATATATCGATCTTTACGTATCGACCATTTCGAGACTCCTCGTCATGTCCCCGATCTCATCCGGGACTCCGAACTCCTTCGGTACATCAAAACTCATAAACTCATAATATAACTGTCATCGAAACCTTAAGCGTGCGGACCCTACGGGTTCGAGAACAATGTAGACATGACCGAGACACGTCTCCGGTCAATAACCAATAGCGGGACCTGGATGCCCATATTGGCTCCTACATATTCTACGAAGATCTTTATCGGTCAGACCGCATAACAACATATGTTGTTCCCTTTGTCATCGGTATGTTACTTGCCCGAGATTCGATCGTCGGTATCCAATACCTAGTTCAGTCTCGTTACCGGCAAGTATCTTTACTCGTTCTGTAATACATCATCCCGCAACTAACTCATTAGTTGCAATGCTTGCAAGGCTTAAGTGATGTGCATTACCGAGAGGGCCCAGAGATACCTCTCCGACAATCGGAGTGACAAATCCTAATCTCGAAATACGCCAACCCAACATGTACCTTTGGAGACACCTGTAGAGCTCCTTTATAATCACCCAGTTACGTTGTGACGTTTGGTAGCACATAAAGTGTTCCTCCGGCAAACGGGAGTTGCATAATCTCATAGTCATAGGAATGTATAAGTCATGTAGGAAAGCAATAGCAACATACTAAACGATCGGGTGCTAAGCTAATGGAATGGGTCATGTCAATCAGATCATTCAACTAATGATGTGATCCTGTTAATCAAATAACAACTCTTTGTTCATGGTTAGGAAACATAACCATCTTTGATTAACGAGCTAGTCAAATAGAGGCATACTAGTGACACTCTGTTTGTCTATGTATTCACACATGTATTATGTTTCCGGTTAATACAATTCTAGCATGAATATAAACATTTATCATGAAAAAAGGAAATAAATAATAACTTTATTATTGCCTCTAGGGCATATTTCCTTCAGTCTCCCACTTGCACTAGAGTCAATAATCTAGATCACATCACCATGTGATTAACATCGATAGTTCACATCATCATGTGATTAACACCCATAGTTCACATCCCATGTGACCAACACCCAAAGGGTTTACTAGATTCAGTAATCTAGTTCACATCGCTATGTGATTAACACCCAAAGAGTACTAAGGTGTGATCATGTTTTGCTTGTGAGAGAATCTTAGTCAACGGGTCTGCCACATTCAGATCCGCCTGTATTTTGCAAATTTCTATGTCAACAATGCTCTGCATGGAGCTACTCTAGCTAATTGCTCCCACTTTCAATATGTATCTAGACCGAGACTTAGAGTCATCTAGATTAGTGTCAAAACTTGCATCGGCGTAACCCTTTACGACGAACCTTTTTTCACTTCCATAATCGAGAAACATATCCTTATTCCACTAAGGATAATTTTGACCGCTGTCCAATGATCTACTCCTAGATCACTATCGTACTCCCTTGCCAAACTCAGTGGTAGGGCATACAATAGATCTGGTATACAGCATGGCATACTTTATAGAACCTATGACCAAGGCATAGGGAATGACATTCATTCTCTTTCTATCTTCTGCCGTGGTCGGGCTTTGAGTCTTACTCAATTTCACACCTTGTAACATAGGCAAGAAACTTTTTCTTTGACTGTTCCATTTTGAACTACTTCAAAATCTTGTCAAGGTATGTATTCATTGAAAAAACTTATCAAGCGTATTGATCTATCTCTATAGATCTTGATACTCAATATGTAAGCAGCTTCACCGAGGTCTTTCTTTGAAAAACTCCTTTCAAACACTCCTTTATGCTTTGCAGAATAATTCTACATTATTTCCGATCAACAATATGTCATTCACATATACTTATCAGAAATGTTGTAGTGCTCCCACTCACTTTCTTGTAAATACAGGCTTCACCGCAAGTCTGTATAAAACTATATGCTTTGATCAACTTATCAAAGCGTATATTCCAACTCCGAGATGCTTGCACCAGTCCATAAATGGATCACTGGAGCTTGCATATTTTGTTAGCACCTTTAGGATTGACAAAACCATCTTGTTGCATCACATACAACTCTTCTTTAATAAATCCATTAAGGAATGCAGTTTTGTTTATCCATTTGCCAGATTTCATAAAATGCGGCAATTGCTAACATGATTCGGATAGACTTAAGCATAGATACGAGTGAGAAACTCTCATCGTAGTCAACACCTTGAACTTGTCGAAAACCTTTTTGCGACAATTCTAGCTTTGTAGATAGTAACACTACTATCTGTGTCCGTCTTCCTCTTGAAGATCCATTTATTATCAATGGCTTGCCGATCCTCGGGCAAGTCCACCAAAGTCCACACTTTTTTCTCATACATGGATCCTATCTCAGATTTCATGGCCTCAAGCCATTTATCGGAATCTGGGCTCATCATCGCTTCCTCATAGTTCGTAGGTTCGTCATGGTCAAGTAACATGACCTCCAAAATAGGATTACCGTACCACTCTGGTGCGGATCTTACTCTGTTTTACCTACGAGATTCGGTAGTAACTTGATCTGAAGTTACATGATCATCATCATTAGCTTCCTCACTAATTGGTGTAGTGGTCACAGGAACAGATTTCTGTGATGATTTATTTTCCAATAAGGGAGAAGGTACAATTACCTTATCAAGTTTTCTACTTTCCTCCCACTCACTTCTTTCGAGAGAAACTCCTTCTCTAGAAAGGATCCATTCTTAGCAACGAATGTCTTGCCTTCGGATCTGTGATAGAAGGTGTACCCAACTGTCTCCTTTGGGTATCCTATGAAGACATATTTCTCCGATTTGAGTTTGAGCTTATCGAGATGAAACTTTTTCACATAAGCATCGCAACTCCAAACTTTAAGAAACGACAGCTTAGGTTTCTTGCCAAACCATAGTTCACACGGTGTCGTCTCAACGGATTTAGATGGTGCCCTATTTAACGTGAATGCAGCTGTCTCTAATGCATAACCCCCAAAACGATAGTGGTAGATCGGTAAGAGACATCATAGATTGCACTATATCCAATAAAGTACGGTTATGACGTTCGGACACACCATTATGCTGTGGTGTTCCATGTGGCATGAGTTTGTGAAACTATTCCACATTGTTTTAATTGAAGACCAAACTCATAACTCAAATATTTGTCTCCGCGATCAGATCGTAGAAACTTTATTTCTTATCACGATGATTTTCCACTTCACTCTGAAATTCTTTGAACTTTTCAAATGTTTCAGACTTATGTTTCATCAAGTAGATATACCCATATCTGCTCAAATCATCTATGAAGTTCAGAAAATAACGATACTTGCCGTGAGCCTTAACACTCATCGGACCGCATACATCAGTATGTATTATTTCCAATAAGTCAGTTGCTCGCTCCGGAGAACGGAGTCTTAGTCATCTTGCCCATGAGGCATGGTTCGCAATCATCAAGTGATTCATAATCAAGTAATTCCAAAATCCCATCAGCATGGAGTTTCTTCATGCGCTTTACACCAATATGACCTAAACGGCAGTGCCACAAATAAGTTGCACTATCATTATTAACTTTGCATCTTTTGGTTTCAATATTATGATTATGTGTATCACTACGATCGAGATCCAACGAACTATTTTCATTGGGTGTGTAACCATATAAGGTTTTATTCATGTAAACAGAACAACAATTTATTCTCTTACTTAAATGAATAACCGTATTACAATAAACATGATCAAATCATATTCATGCTCAACGCAAACACCAAATAACACTTATTCAGGTTCAACACTAATCCCGAAAGTATAGGGAGTGTGCGATGATGATCATATCAATCTTGGAACCACTTCCAACACACATTGTCACTTCACCCTCAACTAGTCTTTATTCTGCAACTCCCGTTTTGAGTTACTAATCTTAGCAACTGAACTAGTATCAAATACTGAGGGGTTGCTATAAACACTAGTAAAGTACACATCGATAACATGTATATCAAATATACTTATTTTCACTTTGCCATCCTTCTTATCTGCCAATCACTTGGGGTAGTTCCGCTTCCAGTGACCAGTCCCTTTGCAGTAGAAGCACTTAGTCTCAGGCTTAGGATCAGACTTGGGCTTCTTCACTTGAGCAGCAACTTGCTTGTTGTTCTTCTTGAAGTTCCCCTTCTTCCCTCTGCCCTTTTCTTGAAACTAGTGGTCTTGTCTACCATCAACACTTGATGTTTTTTCGATTTCTACCTTTATCAATTTACGCATTACGAAGAGCTTGGGAATCGTTTCCGTTATCCCTTGCATATCATAGTTCATCACGAAGTTCTACTAACTTGGTGATGGTGACTAGAGAATTCTGTCAATCACAATCTTATCTGGAAGATTAACTCCCACTTGATTCAAGCGATTGTAGTACTCAGACAATCTGGGCACATGCTCACTAGTTGAGCGATTCTCCTCCATCTTTTAGCTATAGAACTTGTTGGAGACTTAATATCTCTCAACTCGGGTATTTGCTTGAAATATTAACTTCAACTCCTGGAACATCTCATATGGTCCATGACGTTCAAAACGTCTTTGAAGTCCCGATTCTAAGCCGTTAAGCATGGTGCACTAAACTATCAAGTAGTCATCATATTGAGCTAGCCAAACGTTCATAACGTCTGCATCTGCTCCTGCAATAGGTCTGTCACCTAGCGGTGCATCAAGGACATAATTCTTCTATGCAGCAATGAGGATAAACCTCAGATCACGGATCCAATCCGCATCATTGCTACTAACATCTTTCAACACAATTTTTCTCTAGGAACATATCAAAATAAACATATGAAAGCAATAACGCGAGCTATTGATCTACAACATAATTTGCAAAATACTACCAGGACTAAGTTCATGATAAATTTAAGTTCAATTAATCATATTACTTAAGAACTCCCACTTAGATAGACATCCCTCTAATCCTCTAAGTGATCACGTGATCCAAATCAACTAAACCATGTCCGATCATCACGTGAGATGGAGTAGTTTCATTGGTGAACATCATTATGTTGATCATATCTACTATATGATTCACGCTCGACCTTTCGGTCTCCGTGTTCCGAGGCCATATCTGTATATGCTTGGCTCGTCAAGTATAACCTGAGTATTCCGCGTGTGCAACTGTTTTGCACCCGTTGTATTTGAACGTAGATCCTATCACACCCGATCATCACATGGTGTCTCAGCACGAAGAACTTTCACAACGGTGCATACTCAGGGAGAACACTTCTTGATAATTAGTGAGAGATCATCTTAAAATGCTACCGTCAAACTAAGCAAAAATAAGATGTATAAAAGATAAACATCATATGCAATCAAAATATGTGACATGATATGGCCATCATCATCTTGCTTCTTTGATCTCCATCTCCAAAGTACTGTCATGATCTATATCGTCACCGGCATGACACCATGATCTCCATCATCTTGATCTATATCAATGTGTCGTCACGTGGTCGTCTCGCCAACAATTGCTCTTGCAACTATTGCTATCGCATAGCGATAAAGTAAAGCAATTATTGGACGCTTGCATCTTATGCAATAGAGAGACAACCATAAGGATTTTGCCAGTTGCTGATAACTTCAACAAAACATGATCATCTCATACAACAACTTATATCTCATCACGTCTTGACCATATCACATCACAACATGCCCTGCAAAAACAAGTTAGACGTCCTCTACTTTGTTGTTGCAAGTTTTACGTGGCTGCTACGGGCTTAGCAAGAAACGTTCTTACCTACGCATCAAAAACCACAACGATAGTTTGTCAAGTTGGTGCTGTTTTAACCTTCGCAAGGACCGGGCGTAGCCACACTTGGTTCAACTAAAGTTGGAGAAACTGTCACCCGCAAGCCACCTATGTGCAAAGCACGTCGGGAGAACCGGTCTCGCGTAAGCGTACGCGTAATGTCGGTCCGGGCCGCTTCGTCCAACAATACCGCCGAACCAAAGTATGACATGCTGGTAAGTAGTATGACTTATATCGCCCACAACTCACTTGTGTTCTACTCGTGCATATAACATCAACATATAAAACCTAGGCTCGGATGCCACTGTTGGGTTTCGTAGTAATTTCAAAATTTTCCTACGCACACGCAAGATCATGGTGATGCATAGCAACGAGAGGGGGAGAGTGTGATCTACGTACCCTTGTAGATCGACAATGGAAGCGTTAACTTGGTTGATGTAGTCGTACGTCTCCACGGCCCGACCGATCAAGCACCAAAACTACGGCACCTCCGAGTTCTAGCACACGTTCAGCTCGATGACGATCCCCGGACTCCGATCCAGCAAAGTGTCGGGGAAGAGTTCCGTCAGCACGACGGCGTGGTGACGATCATGATGTACTACTGTCGCAGGGCTTCGCCTAAGCACCGCTACAATATGACCGAGGTGGAATATGGTGGAGGGGGGCACCGCACACAGCTAAGGAACGATCACCAAGATCAACTTGTGTCTATGGGGTGCCCTTTGCCTCATTATATAAAGGATGGAGGAGGGGGAGGCCGGTCAAGGTTGGTGCGGCCAGGATGTGGAGTCCTACTAGGACTCCAAGTCCTAGTAGGAGTCCACCAAGAGGGGAGGAAGGGAGAAGGAAGTGGAGGAGAAGGAGAGGTGGCCGGCCCCCTTTTCCCTAGTACAATTCGGACCAGAGGGGAGGGGGGGCGCAGCAGCCCCTTGGCCCTTTCTCCTCTTCCCACTAAAGCCCATCAAGGCCCATTGCTTCTCCCGTAACTACCCGGTACTCCGAAAAATACCCGAATCACTCGGAACCTTTCCGATGTCCGAATATAGTCGTCCAATATATCGATCTTTATGTCTCGACCATTTCGAGACTCCTCGTCATGTCCCCGATCTCATCCGGGACTCCGAACTCCTTCGGTACATCAAAACTCATAAACTCATAATATAAATGTCATCGAAACCTTAAGCGTGTGGACCCTACGGGTTCGAGAACAATGTAGACATGACCGAGACACGTCTCCGGTCAATAACCAATAGCGGGACCTGGATGCCCATATTGGCTCCTACGTATTCTATGAAGATCTTTATCGGTCAGACCGCATAACAACATACGTTGTTGCCTTTGTCATCGGTATGTTACTTGCCCGAGATTCGATCGTCGGTATCCAATACCTAGTTCAATCTCGTTACCGGCAAGTCTCTTTACTCGTTCTATAATACATCATCCCGCAACTAACTCATTAGTTGCAATGCTTGCAAGGCTTAAGTGATGTGCATTACCGAGAGGGCCCAGAGATACCTCTCCGACAATCGGAGTGACAAATCCTAATCTCGAAATACGCCAACCCAACATGTACCTTTGGAGACACCTGTAGAGCTCCTTTATAATCACCCAGTTACGTTGTGACGTTTGGTAGCACACAAAGTGTTCCTCCGGCAAACGGGAGTTGCATAATCTCATAGTCATAGGAACCTGTATAAGTCATGAAGAAAGCAATAGCAACATACTAAACGATCGGGTGCTAAGCTAATGGAATGGGTCATGTCGATCAGATCATTCACCTAATGATGTGATCCCGTTAATCAAATAACAAATCTTTGTCCATGGTTAGGAAACATAACCATCTTTAATTAACGAGCTAGTCAAGTAGAGGCATACTAGTGACACTCTGTTTGTCTATGTATTCACACATGTATTATGTTTCCGGTTAATACAATTCTAGCATGAATAATAAACATTTATCATGAAATAAGGAAATAAATAATAACTTTATTATTGCCTCTAGGGCATATTTCCTTCACTAGTGCTAGTGCAATACCTATTAGCCTTTATAAAGAAATTATGCATGATATTGCACCTGTTGAGTTAGAAGATATTGATGTCACAATTAAACATGCCAATAGAGATACTATTTAACCAATGGGAATTGTTAGAGATGTTGAAGTCTTGTGTGGCAAAACAAAATATCCTGCTGATTTTCTTGTTCTTGGTTCCCCAGAAGATAGCTTTTGTCCCATTATTTTTGGTAGACCCTTCTTAAATACTGTTAATGCTACCATAGATTGCAAAAGGGATGTTGTTACTATCGGTTTAGATGATATGTCTCATGAATTTAATTTCTCTAAATTTAGTTGACAACACCGTGAATAAGAATTACCTAGTAAGGATGAAATTATTGGTCTTGCTTCTATTGCCGTACCTCCTAGTGATCCTTTAGAACAATATTTGCTAGACCATGAAAATGATATGTTTATGAATGAAAGAAGGGAAATAGATGAAGTATTCTTTAAACAAGAACCTATTCTGAAACACAATTTGCCTGTTGAAACCCTAGGGGATCCTCCTCCACCCAAGGGTGATCCCATGTTTGAGCTTAAACCGTTGCCTGATACTCTTAAATATGCTTATCTTGATGAGAAAAAGATATATCCTGTTATTATTAGTGCTAACCTTTCAGAACATGAAGAAGAGAGTTTATTTAAAACTCTGAAGAAGCACCGTGCTGCTATTGGGTATACTCTTGATGATCTTAAGGGCATTAGTCCCACTCTATGTCAACATAAAATTAATTTGGAAGAAGATGCTAAACCAGTTCGTGATCATCAACGATGGCTGAATCCTAAAATGAAAGAAGTGGTAAGAAAGGAGATACTAAAGCTCCTTGATGCAGGTATAATCTATCCCGTTGCTGATAGTCAGTGGGTAAGTCCTGTCCATTGTGTCCCTAAGAAGGGAGGTATTACTGTTGTTCCTAATGATAAAAATGAATTGATTCCTCAAAGAATTATTACCGGTTATAGGATGGTAATTGATTTCCGCAAATTAAATAAAGCTACTAAAAAGGATCATTACCCCTTACCTTTTATCGATCAAATGCTAGAAAGGTTATCTAAACATACACATTTTTGCTTTCTAGATGGTTATTCTGGTTTCTCTCAAATACCTGTGTCAGCTAAGGATCAATCAAAGACTACTTTTACTTGCCCTTTTGGTCTTTTGCTTATAGACGTATGCCTTTTGGTTTATGTAATTCACCTGCTACCTTTCAAAGATGCATGATGGCTATATTCTCTGACTTTTGTGAAAAGATTTGTGAGGTTTTCATGGACGATTTCTCCGTCTATGGATCTTCTTTTGATGATTGCTTAAGCAACCTTGATCGAGATTTGCAGAGATGTGAAGAAACTAATCTTGTCTTGAATTGGGAAAAGTGCCACTTTATGGTTAATGAAGGTATTGTCTTGGGGCATAAAGTTTCTGAAAGAGGTATTGAAGTTGATAAAGCCAAGGTTGATGCTATTGAAAAGATGCCATGTCCCAAGGACATCAAAGGTATAAGAAGCTTCCTTGGTCATGCCGGTTTTTATAGAAGGTTCATTAAGGACTTCTCAAAAATCTCTCAGCCTCTGACTAATTTATTACAAAAAGATATACCATTTGTCTTTGATGATGATTGTGTAGAAGCATTTGAAATACTTAAGAAAGCATTGATCTCTGCACCTATTGTTCAGCCACCTGATTGGAATTTACCCTTTGAAATTATATGTGATGCTAGTGATTATGCTGTAGGTGCTGTTCTAGGGCAAAGAGTTGATAAGAAATTAAATGTTATTCAATATGCTAGTAAAACCCTAGACAATGCTCAAAGAAATTATGCTACTACTGAAAAGGAATTCTTAGCAGTTGTATTTGCTTGTGATAAGTTCAGACCGTATATTGTTGATTCTAAAGTAACTATTCACACTGATCATGCTGCTATTAAATATCTTATGGGAAAGAAAGATGCTAAACCTAGACTTATTAGATGGGTTCTCTTGCTACAAGAATTTGACTTACATATTGTTGATAGAAAGGGAGCTGAGAACCCTGTTGCAGACAACTTGTCTAGGTTAGAAAATGTTCTTGATGACCCACTACCTATTGATGATAGCTTTCATGATGAGCAAATAAATGTTATAAATGCTTCTCATACCGCTCCATGGTATGCTGATTATGCTAATTACATTGTTGCTAATTTTATACCACCTAGTTTCACATACCAGCAAAAGAAAAAGTTCTTCTATGATTTGAGGCATTACTTTTGGGATGAACCACATCTTTATAAAGAAGGAGTAGATGGTGTTATTAGAGGTTGTGTACCCGGGCATGAACAGGAACAGATCCTGCGCAAGTGTCATTCCGGAGCTTATGGAGGACACCATGCTGGAGATAGAACTGCACATAAGGTATTGCAATCTGGTTTTTATTGGCCTACTCTCTTCAAGGATGCCCGTAAGTTTGTTTTATCTTGTGATGAATGCCAAAGAATTGATAATATTAGTAGACGTCAAGAAATGCCCATGAACTATTCACTCGTTATTGAACCATTTGATGTTTGGGGCTTTAACTATATGGGACCTTTTCCTTCCTCTAATGGATATACACATATTTTAGTTGCTATTGATTATGTTACTAAATGGGTAGAAGCTATTCCAACTAGTAGTGCTGATCATAACACTTCTATTAAAATGCTTAAAGAAGTTGTTTTTCTAAGGTTTGGAGTCCCTAGATATTTAATGACTGATGGTGGATCACATTTCATTCATGGTGCTTTCCGTAAAATGCTTGCTAAATATGATGTTAATCATAGAATTGCATCCCCTTATCACCCACAGTCTAGTGGTCAAGTAGAACTGAGCAATAGAGAACTCAAATTAATTTTGCAAAAGACTGTTAATAGATCTAGAAATAATTGGTCCAAGAAACTTGATGATGCATTATGGGCATATAGAACTGCATATAGAAATCCTATGGGTGTGTCTCCGTATAAAATGGTCTATGGAAAAGCATGTCACTTACCTCTCAAACTAGAACACAAGGCATATTGGGATATTAAAGAACTCAACTATGATTTTAAACTTGCTGGTGAGAAGAGGTTATTTGATATTAGTTCACTCGATGAATGGAGAACTCAAGCCTATGAAAATGCCAAGTTGTTTAAAGAAAAAGTTAAAAGATGGCATGATAAAAGAATACAAAAGCGTGAGTTTAATGTAGGTGATTATGTATTGCTATAGAACTCTCGTTTAAGATTTTTTGCAGGAAAACTTCTCTCTAAATGGGAAGGTCCTTACGTTATCGAGGAGGTCTATCGTTCCGATGCCATAAAAATCAACAACTTCAAAGGCACAAATCCGAAGGTGGTGAACGGTCAACGAATCAAACATTATATCTTAGGTAATCCCATAAATGTTGAAACCAATGTTATTGAAACTGTAACCCTGGAGGAATACATAAGGGACACTTTTCGGAACGTTTCAGACTCTGAAAAGGAATAGGTATGTGGTACGTTAAGTAAACCGACTCCAAAACAGTTTTTAAGGCAATATTTCTCCGAAGAAAAATAGAAAAATAAGAAGCAGTCCGGGAAGGACACGAGGCCCCCATGAGGGTGGAGGGCGCACCCTACCCTACTGGGTGCGCCCCCCTACCTCGTGGGCACCTCGTGTGCTCTCCGGACTCCGTTTTCTTACACGATACGTATTTTGGTTGGTAAAAATTCATTATATAATCTCCCGGGGGTTTTGACTCCTGTATCACGCAATTATCCCATGTTTGTGTTTTGAGCTATTGCTGCTGCAGATTAGAGCAGGATGTCTTTGCAAGAGTTAGTCGGGGAGAGCCGGGTGTCTCATCCGGCACCGAGATCAATGTCAAACAACCATGTTGACCCCTTTGGGGCAGCAACGGACGAAGAGATGGAGGCTGATTTGAAGAGGATAGATGACATGGAAGAGGATCAAGATGTCACTTCCCGCATCCAAGCTGGATTCATAATGGGAGAACTGCAGAGCTCGGCTATTCCAAACTCAGTTATCTCTTCCAATGTTAGATTTCTTTCTTATGAGAATATGAAAAAGAGTGTCATTAGTTCTCCCGCAGCTATGCAGCACTCTTGGGTGCAAGGAGCTTTGGCTGTTACAAGAAAACTCCGAAAGGAAATAATGGACCTCAAGCAGCAAGTCAACAAGTTTGAGGAGGAGAATCGTATCTTGAGGGGCATCATCGCCAAGAACATCACATCACCATCCCTGAAAAGAGAGACATAATCACATGGGTATGGGCACTCCCCTTGGCAACTGCCAAGCCTGGGGGAGTGCCCCGGTATCGTATCACCATCACTTTTATCTTTACCGTTTTTCTTAGTTCGGTCCTTTTGATAATATCTCGATCTAGTAGAATAAAAGTTCTTAGTATGATCTAGTCGCGAGTTTTGCTTTATTATCCTTCTATGTAATCGAGTCCGTGAGCTATATAATAAAGATTAGTGTTGAGTCAAGGGCTTGATTATTTTGCCATGATCCTAAGTGAATAAAAGAAAATAGAAAGAATAAAAAAGAAACAAAGAGATCATGTAAATCTTATGGAGAGTAATGAGCTCACATAGAAAAAGTACGATGAATAAAACTTGTTGAAGGTTGACAAACATAGTTTTGGTCATCATTGCAATTAATAGGAAGTAATAAAGAAAGAGAGGTCTTCACATATAAATATACTATCTTGGACATCTTTTATGATTGTGAGCACTCATTAAAATATTACATGCTAAAGAGTTGACGTTGGACAAGGAAGACAACGTAATGGGTTATGTTTTCTTACATCAGAGATAAATTATATTGGCTTGGATCCTCAGCATGTTGAGCTTGCCTTTCTCCCTCATGCTAGCCAAATTCATTGCACCAAGTAGAGATACTACTTGTGCTTCCAAATACCCTTAAACCAGTTTTGCCATAAGAGTCCACCATACCTACCTATGGATTGAGTAAGATCCTCCAAGTAAGTTGTCATCGGCGCAAGCAATAAAAATTGCCCTCTAAATATGTATGACTTATTAGTGTGGGAGAAAATAAGCTTTATACGATCGTGTGATATGGAAGAAATAAAAGCGACAGACTGCATAATAAAGGTCCATATCACAAGTGGCAATATAAAGTGACGTTCTTTCGCATTAAGATTTTGTGCAACCAACCATAAAAGCGCATGACAACCTCTGCTTCCCTCTGCGAAGGGCTTATCTTTTACTTTTACCTCCTACCTTGCATAAGAGTCATGGTGATCTTCACCCCTCCTTTTTATATTTTATCCTTTGGCAAGCACGGTATGTTGGAAAGATCCTAGTATATATGGCTAATTGGATGTGAGTTTTCATGAACTATTATTGTTGACTTTACCCTTGAGGTAAAACATTGGGAGGCAAAACAATAAGCCCCTATATTTCTCTGTGTCCTATTCAAACTCCATACCCATAAGTATTGCGTGAGTGTCAGCAATTGTGAAAGATTATATGATAGTTGAGTATGTGGACTTGCTGAAAAGCTCTTATACATTAACTCTTTCCTATGTTATGATAAATTGCAATTGCTTCAATGACTGAGATTATAGTTTGTTACTTTTCAATGAAGTTTACGATTCATACTTGATATTGTGATTGAATTATTACTCTAGCATCAGAGATTATATGACAAGAATTATATAAGTTGCTATTCTAAGAATGATCATGATGCCCTCATGTCTGTATTTTATTTTTATCGACACCTCTATCTCTAAACATGTGGACATATTTTTCGATTTCGGCTTTCGCTTGAGGACAAGCAAGGTCTAAGCTTGGGGGAGTTGATACGTCCATTTTGCATCATGCTTTTATATCAATATTTATTGCATTATGGGTTGTTATTACACATTATGTCATAGTACTTATGCCTATTCTCTCTTATTTTACAAGGTTTACATAAAGAGGGAGAATGCCGGCAGCTTGGATTCTGGGCTAGAAAAGGAGCAAATATTAGAGACCTATTCTGCACAACTCCAAAAGTCCTGAAACTTCACGGAAGACGTTTTCAGAATATATAAAAAAATACTCAGTGGAAGAAATTCACCAGGGGGGCCACACCCTGCCCACGAGGGTGGGGACGCGCCCCCTACCTCGTGGCCCCCCTGGTGACCCTCCGGTGGCCATCTTCAGCTATATGGAGTCTTTCGATGGAAAAAATCATAAGCCATCTTCTCGGACGAAACTCCGCCGCCACGAGGCGGAACCCTGGCGGATCCAATCTAGGGCTCCGGCAGAGCTGTTCTACCGGGGAAACTTCCCTCCCGGAGGGGGAAATCATCGCCATCGTCATCACTAACGCTCCTCTCATCAGGAGAGGGAAATCTCCATCAACATCTTCATCAGCACCATCTCCTCTCAAAACCCTAGTTCATCTCTTGTATCCAATTCTTGTCTCTAAGTCCGGGATTGGTGCTAGTAGGTTTAATTGGTGGAAGATCATATGTTCGGATCCTATATGCATATCAATACCCCTCTGATTATGAACATGTTTATGCTTTGTGAGTAGTTACGTTTGTTCCTGAGGACATGGGAGAAGCCTTGCTATGAGTAGTCATGTGAATTTGGTATTCGTTTGATATTTTGATGAGATGTATGTTGCCTCTCCTCTAGTGGTTTTATGTGAACGTCGACTACATGACACTTCACCATTGTTTGGGCCTAGAGGAAGGCATTGGGAAGTAATAAGTAGATGATGGGTTGCTAGAGTGACAGAAGCTTAAACCCTAGTTTATGTGTTGCTTCGTAAGGGGCTGATTTGGATCCATATGTTTCATGCTATGGTTAGGTTTACCTTAATTCTTATTTCGTATTTGCGGATGCTTGCGAGGGGGTTAATCATAAGTGGGATGCTTTTCCAAGGAAGGACAGTACCCAAGCACCGGTGCACCCACATATCAAATTATCAAAGTAACGAATGCGAATCATATGAGCATGATGAAAACTAGCTTGACGATAATTCCCATGTGTCCTCGGGAGCGCTTTCCTTTATATAAGAGTTTGTCCAGGCTTGTCCTTCGCTACAAAAAGGATTGGGCCACCTTGCCGCACCTTGTTTACTTTTGTTACTTGTTACCCGTTACGAATTACCTTATCACAAAACTATCTGTTACCGATAATTTCAGTGCTTGCAGAGAATACCTTGCTGGAAACTGCTTATCATTTCCTTCTGCTCCTCGTTGGGTTCGACACTCTTACTTATCGAAAGGACTATGATAGATCCCCTATACTTGTGGGTCATCACTGCCTCAGCACGGGTAGTGGTGTTAGCCCACTGAGGCTTGATACGGAGCTTGATGGGCTTGTGACGGGTCCAGTCGGGGGCCTCAAACTCAACATTGGGATAGAGCTTCTCCCAAGTCTTCGAGATCAAGTGAAACAGGTAAGGACCATAAATGGGTACCTTACGGTTGAACACCGCAAACTATAGCTCACACCACATGATATGTGAGACATCAAGTGGTTGCATCTGAACACGACGCGCCTCCTCACAGATGAGCATCATATCCACGAGATAGGCATGTACCTTATCCTTGTCACCAATGCGAGGGAAGAGGGTGTAGTGGAAGATCCGATACATGATTTCAAGGAATGGGTTCACCACCCACGCCTTCTTGCCACTGGGAAGCTGCTTCTCAACATAGTATTGTTGAAGCTTGTTCTTGTTGGCAGACTCAGAGTTGGCATGAGGGCGAACACCAACGGGCGTGTTGAGCCCCTCATCACGAACCTGTAGCAGATCCATGAAGTCCTTCCACTTGGCGGTCATCTGTTGTCCATTGGTCATCCACATCATGGTCCGTTACTCATCAGTATGAAAGTGGACCGAGGCAAAGAACTAAGCTACAATCTCAGGGTCAAAGTCCAGGTGGAAAGTGATCAAGTCCTCAATGCCAAATTGCCCCACCAGGTCCAAAGCCTCACCAAAATAGGCGCGGTGCTTATCCTGCGTCATATGATTCATGTCGATCAAGTGCACGTCCATGTAGATGTTCTGCTTGGCCTTGGTCACATCCAGATAGATAAGATTCTGCTGCTTGGTCCAGAACAACCCATTCCCTCTGAAGTTTGCACAGGGATTCACATAGAGGTTGTGATAACCCACAAGTATAGGGGATCTCAACATTTTTCGAGGGTAGAGTATTCAACCCAAATTTATTGATTCGACACAAGGGGAGCCAAAGAATATTCTCAAGTATTAGCAGCTGAGTTGTCAATTCAACCACACCTGGAAACTTAATATCTGCAGCAAAGTGTTTAGTAGCAAAGTAATATGATAGTAGTGGTAACAGTAGCAAAAGTAATATTTTTAGTTTTATAGTGATTGTAACAGTAGCAACGGAAAAGTAAATAAGCGAAGAACAATATGTGAAAAGCTCGTAGGCAATGGATCAATGATGGATAATTATGTCGGATGTGATCAATCATGCAACAGTTATAACATAGGGTGACTCAGAACTAGCTCCAGTTCATCAATGTAATGTAGGCATGTATTCCGAATATAGTCATACATGCTTATGGAAAAGAATTTGCATGACGTCTTTTGTCCTACCCTCCCGTGGAAGCGGGGTCCTATTGGAAAATAAGGGATATTAAGGCCTCCTTTTAATAGAGTACCGGACCAAAGCATTAACACATAGTGAATACATGAACTCCTTAAACTACGGTCATCACCGGTAAGTATCCCGATTATTGTCACTTCGGGGTTAACGGATCATAACAGATAATAGGTGACTATAGACTTGCAAGATAGGATCAAGAACTCACATATATTCATGAAAACATAATAGGTTCAGATATGAAATCATGGCACTCGGGCCCTAGTGACAAGCATTAAGCATGGCAAAGTCATAGCAACATCAATCTCAGAACATAGAGGATACTAGGGATCAAACCCTAACAAAACTAACTCGATTACATGGTAAATCTCATCCAACCCATCACCGTCCAGCAAGCCTACGATGGAATTACTCACGCACGGCGGTGAGCATCGTGAAATTGGTGATGGAGGAAGGTTGATGATGATGATGGCGATGGATTCCCCTCTCTGGAGCCCCGAACGGACTCCAGATCAGCCCTCCCGAGAGAGTTTAGGGCTTGGCGGCGGCTCCGTATCATAAAACGCGATGAATCCTTCTCTCTGATTTTTTTTCTCCCCGAATACGAATATATGGAGTTGGAGTTGAAGTCGGTGGAGCGTCAGGTGGCCCACGAGGCAGGGGGAGCGCCCAGGGGGGTAGGCGCGCCCCCACCCTCGTGGACATGGTGTGGGCCCCTTGACGTGGATCTTTTCGCCGGTATTTTTTATATATTCCAAAAATAATCTCTGTTGATTTTTAGGTCATTCCGAGAACTTTTATTTCTGCACAAAAATAACACCATGGCAATTCTGTTGAAAACAACGTCAGTCCGGGTTAGTTCCATTCAAATCATGCAAGTTAGAGTCCAAAACAAGGGCAAAAGTGTTTGGAAAAGTAGATACGACGGAGACGTATCAACTCCCCCAAGCTTAAACCTTTGCTTGTCCTCAAGCAATTCAGTTGATAAACTGAAAGTGATAAAAAAACTTTTACAAACTCTATTTGCTCTTGTTGTTGCAAATATGTAAAGCCAGCATTCAAGTTTTCAGCAAAGATTATGAACTAAGCATATTCACAATAACATTTAGGTCTCATGTTTACTCATATCAATGGCATAATCAACTAGCGAGCAATAATAATAAATCTCGTATGACAACACTTTCTCAAAACAATCATAATATGATATAACAAGATGGTATCTCGCTATCCCTTTTTGAGACCGCAAAACATAAATGCACAACACTTTAAAGATCAAGGGCTGACTGGAAATTGTAATTCATGGTAAAAGAGATCCAGTCAAGTCATACTCAATGTAAACTAACAATAATACATGCAAATGACAGTGGTGCTCCCCAACTGGTGCTTTTTAATAAGAGGATGATGGCTCAACATAAAAGTAAATGGATAGGCCCTTCGCAGAGGGAAGCAGGGATTTGTAGAGGTGCTAGAGCTTGGTTTTGAAATAGAGCTGAATAATATTTTGAGCGATATACTTTCATTGTCAACATAACAATCGAGAGATCTCGATATCTTCCATGCTACACACATTTAGGTGGTTCCCAAGCAGAATGGTAAAGTTTATACTCCCCCCACCACCAACAAGCATCAATCCATGGCTTGCCCGAAACAATGGGTGCCTCCAACTAACAACAATCCTGGAGGATTTTTATTTGCAATTATTTTGATTTGATTTGAGCATGGGACTGGGCATCCTGGTGACCAGCCATTTTCTCGTGAGTGAGTTGCAGAGTCCACTCCTCTTGAGAATAACCCGCCTAGCATGGGGGATACAGACAGCCCTAGTTGATACATGAGCTATTCGAGCATACAAAATAGAATGTTTATTTGAAGATTTAGAGTTTGGCACATAAAAATTTACTTGGAACGGCAGGTAGATACCGTATATAGGAAGGTATGGTGGACTCATATGGAATAACTTTTTGGGTTTATGGAGTTGGATGCACAAGCAGTATTCTCGCTTAGTACAAGTGTAGGCTAGAAAGAGACTGGGAAGTGACTAGCTAGAGAGGGACAACAGTCATGAACATGCATTAAAATTAATAAACACCAAATGCAAGCATGAGTAGGATATAATTCACCATGAACATAAATATCGTAGAGGCTATGTTGATTTTGTTTCAACTACATGCGTGAACATGTGCCAAGTCAAGCCACTCGGATCGTTCAAAGGAGGATACCACCCTATCATACCACATCACAACCATTTTAATAGCATGTTGACATGCAAGGTAAACCATTATAAACCCCTAGCTAATTAAGCATGGTATAAGCAACTATAAGCTCTAATTGTCATTGCAAACATGTTTCATTCATAATAGGCTAAATCAGGAACGATGAACTAATCATATTTACAAAAATAAGAGAGGTCGAGTTCATACCAGCTTTTCTCATCTCAATTAGTTCATCATATATCATCATTATTGCCTTTCACTACAAAAAAAGACACATCCGTGACATTTTGGGCCAAATGAAATTTTTTTTGTCATACATATGACACTTCTATGACGATAATTGTGACAAAACCCGGTATCATCATAGATGTGGTGGGCTCCTACTTCTATGACAAAAAATCATGATAGAAAATGGGCTTTTCATCCTGGGCGGGCCGGAGACGCAGCTGCATGACATTCTTTGGGCCGTCCATGACGGAAAAAACTGTGGTAGAAGCGAGGGCGAGGAAAATTTCAGGGAGTTCTCGGTTACGGTGGGAGGTCGGGGGCCGAGCGATGCGCATTTCTCTCGTACACGTACACGCGTGTGTGCGAGGCGTTGGCTCTAACTGAACCCTAGCGAGGCGTTGGGCTCTAACTAAACCCGAGTGATTGCACTGCAGGCTACGCGTTACTGAACCCGAGCGATCGATCGATGGCTGTTAACTGAACCCGATCGACCGATTCCTTCGCTACTGCTGCTAACTGAAGCCGATCGATTGGATGAACAGTGAGCGTTGCGGGGGGGTTGGATGAACAGTGAGCGGTGGCGTTGCCTCTGGATGAACATGACCCCGTGGTGTGGAGGGCTGGATGAACAGTAGACGGTGGAGGGGTGCCTGTGGAGGGGTGGTTGAACAGGACCCCGTGGTGTGGAGGGCTGGATGAACAGTAGACGGCACAGGGGTGGTTGAGCAGTAGCCGGTGGAGTAGCGCGCGGTGGAGGCTGGATGAACAGGAGCCCGTGGAGGCTGGAGGAGGTCGACGGTGGAGATGAACAGTATCCCGTGGAGTCCCATTTTGTGGTACGCCACACCCCTCCCGATGAACAGGACCCCCGTTTCGACCGTAGGAGGTCCGTTTCGTCCGTTTTGCGGTACGCCACACCCCTCCCGATCAACAGGACCCCCGTTTCGACCGTAGGAGGTCTGTTTCCTCCGTTTTGCGGTACGCCACACCCCTCCCAATCAACAAGACCCCTGTTTCGACCGTAGGAGGTTCGTTTCCTCTGTTCTGCGGTACGCCATGCCTCGTTTCCATCGCCTGTTCCGTCCAAGCCCTCCCTATGAACACGACCACACATTCCGTTTCGACCCAGCCGGTTGGCTCCCATGCGTTCCGTTGCCTCCCGATGAACACGAGGCATTCCGTTGCCTCCCGATGAACACGCCGCATTCCGTTGCCTCCCCATGAACACGACGCATTCTGTTGCCTCCCCATGAACACGACGACGACATTGTTTCTCCTACACGAGCCCTGGCCGTACGTATGCGCGAGAAGGCGTTCGAGACCCTGCCCGTATGTACACATACATGGTCGTATTTTCTTTCTTGCACCCTGGCCGATGTGCGTACATGTACATGCTACGTGTGCGCCTCTACTACGACACGTGCGCGCCTCTACTACGACACGTGCGCGCCTCAACATCGACCAGTATGTACGTACACGTTCGCGACCAGAATGACAAAGCTACGTACGCTTCGACCAGGTGGGTCCCGACTGTCAGGCACTTCCTTGCCTGCGAAGATGTAGCTGGTGGGTCCCAGCAGTCAGGGGGGCAAATCTTTTTGTTTTTTTGCCCGGATGCACTTCCTTGCGTGTGAAGGTGTAGCTGTTGGGTCCCAGCAGTCAGGGGGGCGAATCGTTTTTTTGCCCGGATGCACTTCCTTGCGTGCGAAGGTGTAGCTGGTGGGTCCCAGCAGTCGGGGGGCAAATCTTTTTTTTCGGACGCACTTCCTTGCATGCGAAGATCTAGCTGGTGGGTCCGAGCAATCCGGGGGGCAAATCATTTTTTTTCGGACGCACTTCCTTGCGTGCGAAGATGTAGCTCGTGGGTCCCAGCAGTCAGGGGGCGAATCATTTTTTTTCATGAAATACGGTGGCCCGTCCGGTGGGTCCCCATTGTCAGGTGGAGGAATAATTATTTTGTGCGTAATAAGGAGGCACTTCCTTGCGGCTGCTGTGGACCCAGTTGTCAGCCTCTCCATGTACAATCCACGTCCGATGGAAGTCGTTCCTTGACCACGTTGACCACGCCGCACCGAGAGCACCAGGGCGGTGGACGACGGCGAGGCCTAGGAAGGGGACGATGCGGAGCCGGGGAAGACGCGGCAGTGGATGCACACGCGGAGAGGAGTACGAGGGTTCACTGGTTCGGTTGCGCTGCCGTCGCCGCAGAATAACAGGGGGTGTGGGTGAGTGGAGGGATGGCCTGGCCAGCGGTGGGAGTAGTAGGGGGCGGTGAGGCCTCCGCGGCATCACAGCCGGCCATGGGAGGCAGGAGTAGGCGGCACGACCGGTGCTGCTTTGGGCGGCTGGAGCAAGAAGACCAGAGGTTGAAGAAGCATGACGACCGTTGGATGGACATCATATGGTCACTGAAGCTAGAATCGTTTATATTGACTAAGTTGACAAAGCCCTTGGTACGTCAACTTAGTAGGCCCACAGGTCAGCTTTTGAAACGGTGCGCCCCAGATGTCAGGGGGGAATCATTTTTGGGGTGGGTGAAGCTAGAATAGCCGAGATTGAAGAAGAAGCACGGCATCCGTTGGATGGACATCCAATGGCCACTGCTGCTAGAACCGTGTGTTGACTATAAGTTGACAAAGCCTTGCATGCGCGTCAACTCTGTTTTTTTAGGGGACGCGTCAACTTAGTAAGGCCAGAAGTGTGTGGCAGAGAACTTATAGCCCATTTGAGATTTGTAAGAATGTGTAGCCCATTTTTTGAATTCTAATAGAATTTACTACAGCCCATTTATAGTTTGTTAAAAGTACAGCCCATTTCAACCAACCGTTCAAAACAGAATTCAATAAAATTTCCCACATTTTAATGGGATCCAAAATATTTTTATCCCGAAATTTCTAGTCAGATTGAATACAATTTCAATATAAATTTATATTACGTAAAAATCCAACGAAACATTGCGCTCGCAACAATTAATGAAATTAAAATTTTCAATATCCAAAAATAATATTTTATAAAGTAATCATGTGTTTGGTGCATTTTTTATAGTTACTGCCCAGTTTTTATAATTACATCCCATTTATTATTTCTTAAAGCCCATTTTCTTGTTAAGCCTAATGCATCCCTCCTAGGAAAGATTTGCAGCCCAGCGGGGCGGAGAATAACAACTTGACCTTGCCTGGGTATTCTTAAAAAAAAGTATAGCTGGGCTAGCCGTTTTCAGCTTGAAAAAAATTAATATCTGGGCTGGATATCTGGCCTGGGCTAGACGGGCCACAGCCCACCGAGTTAATACCTGCAGCGATGTTTTCGTTGTTGTTCAGAGGAGAAAAATTAATATCTGGGCTAAACATCGAAAAACTCCGTAGTGCTCACACCTCAAAAACACAAATACTGCTCGAGCTACTTGGTCCCAGCTGTCGACCGCTTCTTGTGCAATTCTCTCGTTTATTGACTACTACATAGGTTGACAATGGTGTGGGACCGTGATGTCAGGAAACCAGGAGGAAGCAAAATAAATTATAGTTATATATATAATAAGGAGGCACTTGCGTACGTGAGGCTATGGACCTGGTGGGTCCCCATTGTCATCCTCTCCAAGTAAAGTCATCTCCTCGCCCGTGCGTGCTTTCCGCCCGAAACAGTCAGCGCCGTCTGCCCCGCTTCCCGGTGCAGGCGATTGCTCCGCCTTCAAATGACACAAGTGTCGTCCGTCCATCCATCTGCCGCCCAAATTAATGATACGCGGTTGCCGAGGCGGCTACTCCGGCACCACACGTCCGTCCCTCTGCCCGCCCACCATTGCTATATAAACTGTTGCGCCGGCCATAGCCGCAGTCATCTGCATCTGTTCCCTTTCTCCTGTCCACACCAGTACTTCCCACCATGGCTTCCTCGTGCTCCAGCGCTCTTCGGGATGGGCGGACGACGGACCACAAGGAGATGGCAGCCATTGCTGCCGACCGGCTCGTCGACAGACAGCCGAAGGACGACGACGTCCCAATGGAGAACATGGTAGTCGACGATCCGGTGCCAACCCCCTCCTCCGCGCCATCCTCGCCGGTGCATTACACCATGACCATCGGCGAGGCCCGTGCCCAATATATGGATAGGGTGAGGCAGATGCGTGAGGAGCCGTTCCGGGAGGCGCAGGCCGACGCCGCCTACAACCACCATCTCCTCCAGGAGCACCTGTAGGCGGAGGAGCAGATCGCCGCGGAGCGGGCGGAGCAGGAGGCGCTGCTCGACTCGTACCGCTCCGCCCGCAAGGGCCGCCTTGAGCGCTGGCGGTACCGCATGCGGGTGGCAGAAGCTGCGTCCGCCTACAAAGAGGCTAGCAAAGAGGGCGATGAAGCGGGCGAGGCGCTGTTTGGCGAGACCGAGGACGAGGCAGAGGACAATGCCGGCTCCGATGAGTCCCCGCTCCGCTGGCGTCGACGAGGCCCTGCTCCGCCGAGGCCCCGCGGCGCCAACAACGAGGCAGAGGACACCGCCGGCTCCGCCGAGGCCCCGCCCGCCAACAACGAGGCAGAAGACATCGCTGGCTCAGCCGAGACCCCACCCAACCGGCAACGTGGGGGAGGATTTCCACCGCTCCGCTGAGGCGCCGCCCGCCGGCAACGAGCCAGAGGACATCGCCGGCTCCGCCGAGGCCCCGCCCTGCTGCCAACGAGGCCGCGCCACACAAAAAACGAGGAAGAGTAGAACACGGTAGGTCGCCGCCGCTCGGGTCCAAGTAAGGCCACCGCTGCTACCCTCCGGTTGAAGCCAAGCTAGGCGGGTTGACCATTGACAGCCGGTTAGCTTCTTGGCGGCGATGTGGAGTCGGAGAGCTGCGCTGGAGAAGAACGCTGCTTCTACTTAACTGCTGTTGTAGTTGGCTGACTGACACATGGGCCCAACAGGCCACATGTCAGCTACGCAACTGCACCTGCAGTTAAGTCACTGAAGCTTTTGTTCGGCTCAGCGGGACACAGGTGGGTAGCTTCGGTTAATTAATTATACCTCCAGTGCACCCCTTTTTAGTTGAAGAATGTATGAAATGTAATGAAATCCGGCATGTTTATATGAAATCCGACCGTGTATGAATGAATTTATTTCGATTAGTTCGAATTCCTGTATCACTGGCATTGGATGAACATGCAAAACAATACGTACTAGAATTATTCCCAGGGTGATCACCTCGTTTGCAGCAGTTTCACATGTACTCCCTCCGGTCCTTTCTAGTCTGCATACAAGTTTTGTCCGCAGTCAAAGTATCTCTACTTTGACCAATCTTATACAAAAAAGTATGCACTTTCACAATGTGTGAAGTAAAAAGGAACGGAAGGAGTACAAAGAGTTTGAGTAGCTTTTTAGCATTTCTGTACATTGCAATCAAACACACAGGCCTGGCAATTCATAGAGAACATTCAAAACAATCGATGATTATGCATCTCAGCGACTCACATGTCTGAGGCAATATTTACTTCACAACTAAAGAATAAAGAAAAAATTGATCGACGCTGCTGACAGCAAAGGGCGTCCCATTCGAAAATATCAAATGCACGTATTGCTAAAATCAATGAGCAAAATTTGACAAGGTTGTCCCATTCCAAAATATCAAATGCCTACGATTGTGGAATGGGCAGGGTTTGTCATCAGTTCGGACATTGACATGGCACCTCGTGCTAAATAAACCAGTTGTTCTTTTTGTGCAGTTCCACCAAAATCAACCAAATTCGCGCGTAGCTTGTATGATTTCGCCCTTATATATTGCAACCCTTGAGCTTATCGGCACCTCCTTTCTTGTGGTGGAAATGAATGATTCGATGTATTCATGAACATTTTGTGCAGTTCCCATTGAAATCAAGCTGAGCACCCCTGTTTGCACAAATACAAAAAGGTGATTAGTATAAAGCAAATTGTACTATGAATTGACAGTTTCAACAGGCACATACATGGTCGATGTAGAGCACACTTTTAGAAAAATGGAACTCACCAGAAAGAATCCTAGAACAACATTGTACTCGCGCATCATAGCAAAAATGGAGATTTGTCAGTCCTTCTGAGTTGAAGTTAGTTTGGTCTTGTGGGGAGTAATGTAACCATCCTTCAACTGCTCCTTCTGATGAGAAGATAGACATGGCTTCTTCATCCTGGCATAATCGGAACTAGTCACTTCACGTACTCCATATTCTTCTTCAGAGGAAGATGATCCTGTTGTGCAAAGACAAGAGGACTACTAAATGCTAGCATCCCTGTTTGCTCGAAAAAAGGGAAGGAAATATTTAAAACATCACATATGAAGCACTTCTCAAGGACAATACAACTTTTTCATGACAATATCTAAACAGTAGCACAACACCAATAGATATGACAAAGCTCAATCATATGGATGAAATCAGTGGGTGAGTACCAACTTTTGCCAGGAGGCTTATTGTGTAGAGCATACAGATGAAGCACTTCTCCGGAACCATCTGTTGCTATCTACGGTAGTGGCCATGCTTACTATATACTCCTTGATTAGTTTAATGTTTCCAACATCTTCTTGTGCAGTTCCACTAAAATATATGGTATCTTCAAAGAAGATCCCTGTTTGCACAAGTAGAGATAATTACATATTACATTAAGAGTGGCATCAAATCAGTGGAAAAACAATTGCTCGTTCCAGCCATAGCAATAAATTAAGATGCAAAACTACATCATTACTTGTGTCATCACAGTTCCAGTGCTTCATTACAGCACCGGGAGTTGATTTTTGTTTTTCTTTCGCTTGTTCTTCCCCTTCATCACTTGGTTCAATAACAGACAAGCTTCGCCTTCAATGTAAGATTTGGCATGTCAATTAGGGAGCACAAGTATAGTACTCAACTTAATTTTCTGATGAAAGTGGCAAAATACAGGCCATCAGTTGTGAAATATCCTTATCTTACCTCAATGGGATATTACGGTGCACATACAGATTGGAAGTCTTGTCTCCATTTGTGCAGTTCACTAAAATCAAGCAACATTATCGTACAAGTAGAACAACATATGAAAGCACACTGCAGAATCATGTGAAAGAAGGCTTGTACTGACCTCTCATGATGTGGGATTCAAACAACTCACAAGAAGAAGATCTGAACCAAATTCGCCTTAACAGATAGGAAGTAAGATCTCCTCTTGTGTAGTTCCACTAAGATCAAGCAATCAAGCAACGTTGTTGGTGTGACATTTTGGTTAAACTGCACAAAACACTCTTAAAACAAGTGTGTTTTGTGCAGTGCAACAAAAGGTCACAATGGCAACGAGGTGAAGTACATAACCCTGTTTACATAGAGGTGCAAAGGAAACAATTAGTGGTCAATAACGGTGGATGACACAGAAGCCAATAAAAAGAAGCATCTACCTTATCTAAATGGGAAAGAAAGCAAGATAGTAGCATTTCTCAAATGGTGGCATTGATTAATATTAACATAGAGATTATATTAACAATAAAATTCGGTAAACATGTAATTTGTTTTTAACTGTGGCATTGCATCAATTTTTGAGTGGCGTTATTAGAGGGTGTTTGTTTACAGGGACATTTTGGTGTAGGGACTAAAAAAACTCCGTGTCAGTCCCATCTAAACCAAACAGGAGGGACTTTTAGGGAATAAAAGTGGGCATTTGGGACTAAAGAAAGAAGACCCCGAGGGAGTCTTTTTGGGACTTTTTCCAATGGTTGCCCCTGCCATGCATCGCACCTTGTCTCTATTAGTTCATTACTAGGGGTAACATGGTCTTTTAGCATGTCATTTAATAACCTCTAGTCCATGTTTAGTCCCTGGAACCAAGCAGGTAGGGACTAGGGAGTTTTTAACCAAACAGGGCCTTAGATTAACAACAGCTAATGAGTTGCACGGAACAGTGGACGCACCAGCACCATGTGCATCTACCGATGTACTGTGGTCAGGCACAGTCTGTTGCAACAAAGAACAAACAACCAAGGAGCATATTTGTGTTGGTCCCGGTTTTGTTATCTTTAGACACCTTTCCCTATGTGAGCGCAGCAAATCTAGTCCTGCTCAAACTCTACAGCTTTGTCCCTTCCTTTCCTTTTTGAACTAGTACTTTCGCCCCTTCCTTTCCTCTTTGAACCACGTCCTAGATTTATGTGATACAACTTTCCCCACTACTTTCCCCCATTCCTTTCCTCTTTGAACCACGTCCTAGATTCATGTTATACAACTTTCCCCCTTCATTTCCTCTTTGAACCACGTCCTAGATTCATGCTATATAGAACTTTTCCCACTACTTTCCCCCACTCCTTTCCTCTTTGAACCACGTCCTAGATTCATGGTATACATGCAGCTAGAGCAATGCATGTGGAGTAAGTAAATTATACCTTAAGGTTCTTGGGGCATGGTTCGGTGGGCGACGGGACGGCGGCGAAGAAGAAGGGGTCGGAGGCCCTCCCGCGCCGCCGCTGGGTGGAAAGTGAACAGCTGCGCCGGTAGTCCCTCGCCGACGGCGACATCGTTAAGCCTCCTTCCCTTCCCGGCGGACGGATCCTGCTGGCTCTTTGAGCAGCAGTGAGGGAAGAGAGAGAGAGAGGCCAATGAAGTCTTGTTTAGATCTGGAGAGGGCGAGAGAGTGTGAAGAGAGCAACTACAAGCGTTGAGGCTCCAGCGGGAGAGGGTGAGAGAGTGTGAAGAGAGCAACTACAAGCGCTGAGGCTCCAGCGTGTATATATATACTGGAGAGAGAGTGTGAAGCATGCAAACCCTAGAAAACATTTTGACCAGTCAAAGAATCCTCCTGGCACAAATTATGCTCAAGTGTAGTTATCGAACCCGAGACCTCAAGTTTGATGAGAGAACAGGCTAACCAGCTACACAACCCTCCCGTTATGTTCAACGAGAGGGAAATAACCTTTTATACATTCCTGCATTCGTGTGACAAGCATGCCGTGTTTTTTTGTGTGTGTGGGAGTCAATGGGATTTCAATCATAATCGTGTCATGTGGCTTGGTAAGACTATCCACAGTGGTGCAGAAATAATGCAGCCTTAGTCACCTTACCTCTCTCCACGTAGTACGTTGGGTCCCACCAGTCAGAGGGTGAAACAAACAAATTAATAAGAAAAATTAAAAGCGCCAGCGGTGTATCTTACCTCACAGATCTCGCTACTGCTCGGGAACACTGTCCAATTGATCCCTCTGTTCGCTCACGTACTATTTTAAGTGAATCCTTATTATAACATGCACACAAATTTTAGGCACTTGTATTCGACTTAAGTCAGTGTGCCACCGTATCTCGTATACTTACTACTCCCTCCGTCTAGGTGTAATAAGTCACGTTAGAAGGTGCAACGGGACCAAGGTGTGTGTGTGTGTGTGTTTAACAGCATGTGTGTGTTAGAGAGAGCGACAGATCGACCTACTCCTACAGAGAGATGTTGTGTAGTGTATGATTTTAGCCGTGAGAGTCGGTGCATCCTCTCGTTTCCGGGCGTGTCCGGTAGGGACATGCGGGCAGCTGCCACGCCCGCTCCTGACCAGCCTGGCCCACCCAAAGCCCCTCCATCGCCTGCGCGCGCTTCCCGCCCGAAATGGTCAACGCCGCTCCAAAGAATAGATGCCGCATTCATGCCCGGGTAGAGCGGACGCGACCTCTCACTGGCGCAAGAGTGATGGTTGCTTCGTCCGTCCAACTTACTGCTGGGTCTATGTGATTTGACGGCTCATTGGTCTTTATTACTGAGGTGGTAGGACTGCTGGATGTCCCACGCTTTCGGCGAAAGGAGGTACTATTACTATATTACGATTTTCTCCATTCTTACAGCGGAGGCGTGCAAGAGCAGTGGAAACACGCAGGCTTAGTGATTACATGGCCCACCTCACACTATCACCGTGTGACACCTAACTCTTTACATAGTACTCCCTCCATTCCTAAATATTACTAGATGAGTCCCCGCGCGTTGCCGCGGAACAGCGGTATATCTCTCTGCGCAAAATTATCGATTTTAGAGAACTAAAAAAACTCTATAACTGCATGACAAATGTGGTAGCCAAACTAAATAAACTCCCATCATCATTTAGATCATCCCACGTAAGGAAAAAAGATCAGCCAACTCCAACTGCATAATGGGATTATATTCTTTTTGACATGTTAATGGGACTTAAAAGCTCACTTACATGCATGCTACCGGTGCATGCTTGCATGTAGACATGTTGATGTGATTTAAAACCCACTCACATGCATGTGCCACGGTATTTCTGCATGCTTGCATGTGGCTTAGTGCGGAGCCTCTCAACGTCTAGATCAGATGGCTATTATGGACTGATTTACTTCCTCTAATGGCTACATCAATTTTGATGATGTGGCTCAAGGAGAGGATAGGGAATTCCTAGTAGTGGGGGCTAGCTATTACTAGTAGATAAGTCTTGGTAGAGATTCCACTACATACGGAACAAAATGAATGAATCTACACTTGAAATGCATCTATATACATCCGCATGTGGTTCATGGTGAAATCTCTACAAAGACTTATATTTAGGAACGGAGGAAGTACTAGTATAGTACGTACTGTAATTTATCAGCGAGATAAATTTGTACAATGCTATGAAGCTTCCAGCTTCTGTTACATGTATCTTGCGTCCAAGGTTGCCCGTTGCAACATTTCATCAAATACAAAGGAGACTAACATGCATGCTATTGCATCTCAATGCTTGACAGATCATAGCAAATATGTACTCCCTCCGTTCCAAAATAAGTGTCTCAACTTTGTGCAAACTTTAGTACAAAGTTGTACTACTACTAAAATTGACACTTATTTTGGAACAGAGGCAGCTAAAGAAAAAAACGATCCATGCAGTCCCTAGCCCTTGAACCGTAAACCCTGACCAGGCTTCAATTTGCTGGCAACGTTCGAGCTTCCTAATAAATGAAGTTTACAACCTTTTGACCATCGGATCATTTTGTGTAGTTTCACCAAAATCGAGAGGAGCATCCCTGTGGCAAAGAAATTGAAGAAGCGTGATTAAAATAAGATTACTGGGACTAGTTGATGAGACATAAACTCATCACAAATACAGTACGTAGAAGCCAGTAGAGGTATGTGCGGGGCAAAGAAGTAGAGAAATATCCACAGGGAGTGATGTGGGCAGCTGGAGCAGTGGTGCAAGCCGGCTGTAAAGGGAGTTGTACCTGAGAGACGTAGCTCAACCTTGAGGAGGGCGGTGGGAGGCGGCAACTGCCCACGTCGCGGAAGTGAGCAAGGGACGAAGGCAACCTCATCGGCTTTGTGAGAGAGAACGGCGGGGACCCCTGATCGGGACGTGCCGATAGTGGGTTTTCGCCGTTGGCGACGGCCACCGCATCTACACTAAGCATCCTCCCCTTCCCCAAGCGGACGTGATCTGCCGGGATGTTAGAGATGCGTCCACAGTCATTTTGTGCGAGAGAGTGTGAAGAGAGCAACCCCAGCAAGCAACCGTGTAGGCTGGCCCGTCCTGACTATGTATATAGTGGAGTGGTTTCCTTTTCTCTCCATATGAACCTATCATATTGCGTACGTGCCACTGAAGAAAAAAAACTTTATTTATAAATGACGCGGCACCTACTACTTGTTCTCCTATAACCTTGCGCTTGGCATCTCCAAAATATTAACCTTGCGATTGGCTCTTTGCCTCTTCGGGAAGTCGAGCAATAATGGTAGTGCAGTATATATGGTTCTGGCTATATGAGACCGAATGAATTGCTGCACGTCCACCACGTGGGCGAGGGTCGAGGGGCGAGGGAGAGTGCTACATACAGAGCAAAATGAGTGAATCTACACTCTAAAATACGTCTATATACATCAGTGTTTAGAGTATGTACTAGTAGTTCATATTTAAATCTACTAAAGGACATATCTATTCCAAACAATATGATATAATCTTTATAACCAAGGTAGTAGCGACGAGGAGTAAACATAGGGAGTAGTAAATTTTTCTCCTCGTCTTGCGAGCCACCGCGCGCATGGGCGAGGGAGCGGGCGTAAGGCGGAGCAAGCTTCACCTCATCCTACGAGCCACTGCGCTTGTGGGCGGGGGAGACAGCGTACTAAGCAAGCTTCTCCTCGTTCTGTGAGTTGACGGGACACATCAAAAGTACTCCAGTGTATAGAGCCTTGCCTCTAAGGTAGGCCCCACATGGTTTGCCTCTTTTTTTAACATAACATGTCAAGTCGCAATTTGTTTGTTCACCCATGGTAGACGATCCTCCCTCCACCAAGTGGACAACCAGTACACGTGCCAAATTACCATGTGGTCTGCCTTTTTTGTACAGAAATGAGCTCCACCGTGTACCCGCGCGGGTGTGGTTGGGAAAGAGACGAGAGTACGTGCGCCGTGCATGCACCTTTTCTCTTCGTGCACGTCCCCCACCTACGTTGGTGTGTGTGAGAGATACAAACCGCGTTCGTGAGTGTTTTTTGTTTTGGGGTGGGGGTGGGGTGGGGGTTGATTTCGTGAATTATTTGTGGGAAAATATGTGTCGATGACATCTCAAACAAAATTTTGCATGCAATGTGTGTGAAATGAAGGCCTATCTATATCATACATAGAGGGTTGGGCAATCCACGAGAAGAGAGGGAGGGGTCATAGCTATCGATAGAGTCGAAGAGAGGATCAAGTGGGTGGGTGCGAGATCGATGAAGAGAGCCATCGAAATTGTGTGTGTGCAAGTCAAAGATATAGGGCAACTGGCCTACCGGAACGTTAGAGGGCACATGTCAAGTTTGTGTGTGGCAGGGAGACATGACTAGAGCGCTCGATGTATCGGTGTGTGTGGGGGAGGGGGTGGGGGAGGGGTAGGCAGAGGCCTAACTATAGAGGTAGAACGAATCGTATATGTGGTGAGAAGGAGAGACCCAGCTATGTCTTGAGGGAGATCGGTCGACATCCATACATAACTGAAGGACGGGAAATATGATGGGACAGAGAGAGAGAGAGGAGAGAGAGAGGGAGGGAGAGGGAGGGAGAGAGGTAGAGTGCTGGATGGGTGATGGAGTTGCTTCTCGAAGATGGTGGGAGAGGCCTACTAGACAAACTGAGGGTGGAGCTGTAATGTTATCAATAAGAGTGGGGATGTGTTTCTGTGTGTGCCTGTGCATGATAGATCTGTCGGGACGCATCCATGGATGATGAAGGGGAACCATGTGTTTGGTAAGCAAACCTAACTAGATCGGTAGATCAATTGTTGTTTGTCGGAGTAAGGGAGAGACACAACTAATGAGGTAGATCGATTGACGTGTGGGTAAAAATGAGTTATAAGGACCTAGCTAGCTATATGTATAGCGAGAGATCGGTCGGTGTATGTCCATTTGTTAGAGGCAAATAAGGCCCAGCGAGATGGATAGACAGAGAGAATGGAGCTAGGAGGTGGTGCGAGAGGCCCAACTACTAGCTAGATAGGGGGAGGAGTGTGCGGTTGTGAGATCGATGAAAAGAGGGGCGAGAGTTTACACGTGTGTCTGACCGTATGAGAGACACGAGGCAAGGACACATAAAGGAGGAGATTGAAGGTGTGTGTGTATGTTGTAGGCAGGCATCGCTGGAGAGATTTATCGATCTGTGTGTGTCAGAAAGGAGTTGTGGAGACTCTGGGAGAATGACCTAAAGAAAAAAATGAATGTGCCCGGTGGATAGAATGCCGAGGGAAGGGGAGGGCAAGGAGGGTGTGTGCATGCACGAGAGAAAGTTAGTGGTAGCTACAAAGGTTAGAGGATTGTGTGGATGTAAGAGACTAACAAATATCATAATTTGATATGAAAGCGGACTCATATATTTGAATAGGAGATCATAGTGTTTTAAACATTGCATGCATGAATATAGCGGTGATACACGTGTTGTGCACATGTTATACCATAATATGATAATGCATGGCGTTTGCAACTCACAACTAAATGCCGAACAATCTAAACCATAGTATACATCAAAAAATCTCACATTTTATTTGAATTTGTGATAATGTGTGGCGTTTGCAGCTTACAACTAAATATCGAACAATCTAAACAATACTATATATCGAACATTCTCACATTTTATTTGAATTTGTGGTAATGTGTGGTGTTTGCAACTCACATCTAAATACTTGTAGGCGTAGGGGGCGGGGCACCATACATAATGTGATAAACACATTATACATATGAGACATGGTTTAGATTATGAAGATCTAGCTAGAGCTAGAAATGTAATGTGATTTGAAATCAAAATAAAGTGGATTCAAAAAATCTAGTTCGAGTAGGAGCTATTGCTGCTTTAGCTCTCGCTCGCGTTGCTGCTCTGCTCTTGCTCTCGGTCCCCAGCTTGGTCTGCTCTTGCTATTGCTCTTGCTCGCACTGCTACTCTCGTTGTTGCTCTTGCTTGTGATGCTGCTCTGATTTAGCTACACTTCAGTCGACTGAATCGACTTTCGGGTCAGTCGATTTTCAGGGGGTGGGGGGGCTCGCCGGGGTGAAGGAAGAACCAGCCGCAGCGGGGAGGGGGCTCGCCGGAGAGGTACCCCACTATCTATCTTAGGGTTCAGGATGGGGGCAGTGGTCGCCGGCGGTGGCGGGGCGTTGGCGGGGCGGTGGCGTGGGGATCGCTGGAGAAAAAGCTCGGCACGGGGGGGCCTAGAGGGATGGCCGGGGCGGCGGCGGACCGGCGGTGGGGAGTGTTTTCGGGGTGGGCGGGGCGGCACACCGCCAGCCGCGGGCGGCGGAGGGCTGCTGTTTGGCCGGTGGTGGCTGGCAGCTCAGGGGGGTGGAGGTTGAAGATGAACCACAGGCCCTTGATTTCGTATCCAACGACTGCAAAATCGACTGACCAGAGATGAAAAAGTCAGACGACCGACATGTATCCTCACCTTGCTAGTGCGTTCAGTTTCGACAGCAAAATTCAGTTTCGACAGGAAAATTCAGTTTCGACAGTTAAGTTCAGTTTCGACAGTTAAGTTCAGTTTCGACAGTTAAGTTCAGTTTCGACAGTTAAGTTCAATTTCGACAGTTAAGTTCCGAGATGAGCGGCTTATGTATTTTACATCTAGCACTTTGTGGTTATGTAATTTACGTCATGTATTGGAGATCCTATTAGAATTCCACTTAGGTTAACATTGTTCGTTGTCTCTCTTGTCTTGCTTCAGCCTCAGTGTCATACAACTCACCGGAGCTGCTCCAACGACGAAACCCTCCATCACAGCGGAGTAGTACCTCGGGCTCCATCTCCATACGCCTAAGATCTTCTTCCCCTCCTCCGACAGCAAAGTCAGCCGGAGCATCGTCACCGGCCAACCCAATCACGCTGAGATCGACATGGCTTCGCCAAAGAGGTTGTACACTTGTTGCATCTCTTTTTTACTCTACATGTTATATATATTGTCCACTGAGCACACGGATTTGTTCCTTTAGTGTCTCCTTGAAAGAAAAAATGTAGGAATTTTAATTTTCACTTGTCCTCCTTTTCAAATTCCTATTCATGAAGCAGGAGACTAAGAGATAGTAGCATAATAGCATTATAACCGTACATTTTCTTATGGTTTGACTTAATCTCACCATGCTTCTTTGCATCCTGTGATCTTCCAATTGTTGTGAATCAAACACCCAGATTGGCAGAAATCCTGTGTTTTTAAATTCTCTGTTTTGCACATGCATTCCTATCCTATTCCTGTCCATTTCCTATCCATGCATTGTTGGAATCCTCCAATTCAAACGAGCCCTTACAGAATTACTTCTCTTACAGATAGTTGTCCAAGAAAACCTTGCGTGGTTTTTCCTGCTCCTGCTGCGCCATCATCCACCCCAGCTCAGCTGCTCCAACGACAGAAGGGTCCAGCACAGCAGGGATCCGGCCTCCAGACTGTCTTTCGTCGCCTCAGATCTTCTTCCCCGCCGCTAGCAGCCATGAAAACTGCATTACCATCATCAATCGAGCAGATGACCTCGAGGACTACACGGGTCCGCAAGAGAGGTCGCACTCTTTCGTGTCTGCTTATGTTATGCGTCGCTTAATATTACATGCTACTTTATCGTCCTGTTCACCGATTAGACTCTGAGTCAGCTCCAAACTAATGGTGAAACTTGAGTTTTTAAATGGTTATGGGGTACATATCAGGGCCGCTATCAATAGTATCTATGTACTATCTGGTTAATCTCCGGTGTCTACTATGAGTTTCATGTTGGGTGGGAAACAAACAATAAAGAAGCCATTATCTATATTTTTTAACTGAAGCCATTATCTGCCTGCTATTATTGGTTTTGCGTCTATCCACAGGTTGCTACCATCACTCTGGATTTATGCATGCACTCCTTACATAATCTCACTATGTTTTATTCCTATGCATGACAGTTATTGTAAACAATGGAACTAAACATGTAGAGCAAAAGAGACGAGCCTTGCGTGGCAATAAAATTTCATGCAGACGTTGCTCCATGGTAGGCGCAAAGGCAGCCCCCCTCCACGCATTTCGGATTGTAATTGAGAGGAAGATATCTGTTCTGAGGGGGATTCAGAAGGAGAAGAAAACTCCTATTTACCCCCTGAGGTCTTCGCTCTAACTTGGCATGCTGATGTTGGTTATATCATGCATATGGTGTCTTGCATTGCTTACTTTATACATCAAATATGTCATCTCCTTAGTTTAGACATCCTTTGTGCGAATGCCATCTGTTTAGTTTATTCATCATTTATGTGAATTATGCAACGCCATCTTGTTTAGCCAGGCATCATATATGTGAATTTTGCAATGACATCCTGCTTAGCCAGTCATCTTATATGTAAATTGTATCAGGCCATCCTTTTTTTGTTGCATATTTTGTCAACAATGTTCGTACATTCAACTGCTCTTCATGTGCATCAGCCATTTGACACGGTGATGGCAAATTCTGGAGTGAAAACAAGGTCTTCAGAGCAGACTATGCTATCTGACAAAGTGCATATCTCGCTGGTTATGGATAGCTCCTCAAAGGAGGATTCAGAGACAGATGACCAGTCCTATCCCCCCCCCCCCGAGGTGTATGCTCTAACTTGGCAGGGTTATGTTGCTCATATCGTGCGTATGGTGTCTCGCATTGCTATGTCATTTGATTAGTTTAGACATGCTTTGTGTGAATGCCACTTGTTCAGTGTCTAATTACCATATATGTGAATTATGCATTACCATCTTGTTGCAAGACATTATATATGTGAATTATACAATGCTATCTTGTTGCAAAGGCATTATATATGTGAATTATGCAATGCCATGCTGTTTAGCCAATCATCATGTATGTGAATTATATCATGCTATCATTTTTTTGTATTACGTGTTCCATTTGTCGACAACGTTTGTATATTCAACTACTCTTCCTGTGCATCATCCATTTGAAGCGGTGATGGAAGTATCTGGAGTGAAAACAAGGTATTCAGAGCAGACAATGCTACCTGCTGAAGCAGACATCTTACTGGTTACAGAGAGCTCCTCAGAGGAGGATTCAGAGACTGATGACCAGTCCTATTTCCCCCCTGAGGTCTATGCTCAAACTTGGCAGGGTTATATTACCCATGTCATGCATGTTGTCTTGCATTGCTTAGTTTTTACATCATATATGGATTGCCATCTGCTTACTTGCTTACTATATAAATCATATATTTGAATTATATCATGCCATCATGTTTACATAGTACATACACGTCATCTGTCTGAATTATGGCATGGCAACCCATTTAATAAAGACATCATATAGTTATATCATCTCATCCTGTTTAGTGTTTACAGTCATCATATTTTGAATTATGGCATTCTATCCGTGAATGTATGTGAATTATGGCATGCCAACCTATTTAATAAACACATTATATAGTTATGTCATGTCATCCTGTTTACATAGTCTCATATTTTGAACTATGTCTTTCCATCTTTTTTAGTTAGCCATCATAAAGTGAAATTGTGTCATGCTATCTTGTTTAGTTAACCATCATATATGTGAAATTGTGTCATGCTATCCTGTTTGGTTAGACAACATAAATATGAATTATTTCATGCCCTCTTTTATTCCCCACTATCCATTCCACCTGTCTATCATACAATGTCTATACTTTCAATTACTTTTCTTGTTTATCAGCCATTTGAATTGGAGAGCGCGATGGCAGTATCTAAGGGAGTAACAACACGGTCTTCAGAAAATATAGTGCTACCAGTTGATGCAGATAGAACCACGGTTGTACTTGCCCAAGGATCAGATCCACCACACATAACCCAGACTCTCGCAGATTGTACCCCTACCCAGTTGGACAGAGAACCAACTACACCCCTTCTAACTCCAACCCCGATAGATAGTAACCCAGTTCCAGTTGACACAGCACTGTCTCCACCATAGAGCACCCAAACACGAGCAGTTAGTAAGGGAACTACAGTGCCCAAAGCACGAGGACCACCACTCCGAATCCCAACTCAACGCTTAAAGGAGAAGAAGATTTGTTCTCAGGTCAGGTTCTGTAGCTATGGTTCATACTCCTTTGCTCTTGCATTACTGTATTTTCTCATACCAACTATTTTGAAATTTGAAGGATGGAATTGAAACTCCAATGGTGCAACAGGTATGTTTTAAACCTGTTTCTTTAACTGGTTTGCTGTTGTAACCTGCTCTATGTTGATTTCAGTTTCAATTGAATAAACAGTTATGTTCTCATGTCATGCACATTACAAGTGTTGTTATTGCTCTATAGTTACCCACACTTATATTCTGTCTATTCTGCTTTGTCTTGAACAAATATTATTTGAACTGTGTCTCTATCTTGATTTGGCAACAAAAACTAGAATGATATAGACCATAAAGTGACCATGGTACATATATATATGTTTGTTTCATGCTGTTATCCTGTCCACTTTACTACTGAACTCATTTACCAAAATGAGTTTCATATACAACATGGTAAACATGTGATGTGTCTGCTTGTTTCTCTTTTAGAATGCAGACAAAATATTGGAGAATAGTACCATGTTATCCAATGGTAAAGGAAGTAATGCAGATAAGGTTCAAGATAGTGAGACATCCCTGTTGGTCTCCAAGAAAGCTGATAAAAACTACCTTGACGACAGTGAGGGAACCCAAAAGTCCTGTCTTGATTTAGTGTTCGAGTTACTGGCCACTACGGCTGGCACAAGCTCTTCGAACTCGCTGCCTGAATCAGTTCGTATTCTTGAGTCTCAACTTCAAGTTGAAAGACATCGATCAGATGTGCTGCAACAGGAAGCTGAAGGACTGAGGAAGTCCCTGCAGAATTCAGATGCATATTTTCTGGTGCAATAGCAAGCGCTGGAGGATTTAAGCGCCAAACAAGAGAAAGTTAATAAGCTTGCTAAGCATCTTGCCAGCATTATGGGTACCCAGGATATTGTTTCTTGAGATCTTCTGAAGTGGTTTCAGTTCTGGATTTGTTTTGCTGCGGCATTTATTTGTGTTGGTCGCCAACTTTGACAACCAGTGTATATGATATGCTGCTTTGTTCCCTATATTTGCACTGGTGGCGAACTTTGATGCCCAATGGATGTAATATGTGTAATAGTCGTGATAGCCTAGCGTTAGTTGCTTGCTTATTTATTTCCTTGTTGTCTTGTTTATTTGTTTGCTTGTAGTCATTGTAGTTCTTTTTCCGCGGTTAGCTAGTGGCTGCAATAACCTATTTTTTAAAACTAGGCCACAATAACCATGGGCTAATATTTACTATAGTGACACTGGGCCTCCTACTAGCCGTAGAAACAATGGGCCTTCTACGGACCGTAGAAACAATGGGCCTTCTGCGGGTCGTACCATCAATGGGCCTTATACGGGCCGTATGATCGATTGTCCAAACATGGGCCAAACAGACCGCATTATGGCCGTAAACGGGCTAGAGTTGGAATCGTCCGTTCATGGGCCGACCATAACGGGCCATCGTTAATAGGCCGTATTTGATGATGCTATGAAAACGGCCCAACGTATTAACGGACCACAAACGGGCCAAATGTAACCACGGGCTGAATTTGGCCCACAAGCAAAAAATGACAGTAACGGGCCGTAAGTAAACGAATGCTGGAAATGAGCCCAAGAATAAATGGGCTCTGAGAAGGTCGAAAGATAACATGGGCTGGAAACGGCCCAACGGAATAACGGGCCGTTAATGGGTATAAAGTGATACACTGTTCATTACGGGCCAGTTTCACCACGGGCCTTTAATGGGTGTAAAGTGATACACTGTTCATTACGGGCCAGTTTCACCACGGGCAGTTAATAGGCCAAGAGTTACATAGGGCCTCATATGGACCGAAAGACGTCATGGGCCATACATGCGCCAGAAGTGAAAACAGGCTGGAATCATATTGGATGGCCCAGATGACGCTACTGGGCCTAATTCAGATAGGGCGTAACGGGCCTTGGGTTAGCGGGCTGTCAATGGGCTATATACGAACAGGCCGTTAACAGGCTTTCCATGGGCCGGCCCGCCACCTTTTGACCAAGTCAAATGGGCCGGCCTTTTCACAGGAATGGGCCTCTGTTGGGCCATGCCACATGTCGACGTATCATAGGCGCCTTCCGTCCAATGAGTGGATGACATCTGTCCCAACGATGAGCTGACACGTGTTTCCTCCAGCCAATGATGATTTTACACGTGGAAAATCCCCATTGGTCGGGGCTGTTAACGGGTTATCGGATCCAAAACCCGACCCGATAGCTTAACAGTGTTCCGTTACGGTGGATGCCACATGTCGGTCACCCTTGACGAAAGCACTTCTGTGACGCGCGATTTATCGTCATGGAAGTGGACACTTCCGTGATGATAATTTTGGTAATGTCATGGAACACTTCTACGACGGCACAGGTATGACTATCTTGATTCTGTCATAAAATCATCATGGATGTACATGCATGACAAAAAACACGACCTACTATGACAAACACGTATCATCATAGAAGTGTATTTTTTTGTAGTGTTTCACTTGCATGACCGAATAGTGTGGATAATAATAATAGTGCACATACATTGGACTAAGCTGGAATCTGCAAGCATTCAATTCAAGAGAGAAGATAAAGTAATATGGGCTCTTTGTTAGATCAACAATAATGCATATGAGAGCCACTTAACATTTTCATTATGGTCTTCTCCTCTCGACCCCCAAAGAAAAGAAATAAAACTATTTACACGGGAAAGCTCCCAACAAGCAAAAGAAGAATGAGAAATCCTTTTGGGTTTTCTTTTTAATTACTACTACTACAAGCATGGAAAGTAAACTAGCTAAAAGCTACAACTATTTTTTTGGTTTTCTTAAGGTTTTTCAAACACACAAGAAGAAAGCTTAAAAATAAATTAAAATAGCATGGATGACACAATGAAAAAGTATGAGCACCGGCAACTAGCATGAGTGTGTGAACATGAATGTAATGTCGGTGAGAGATACGTACTCCCTCAAGCTTAGGTTTTTGGCCTAAGTTGGTCTATGCCCATGGATGGCCTGGTGGATATCCGAAGTTGAAGCTGGGGTCGTACCGATATGCATCAGCTACTGCCTGAAGGGCTGCAGCTTGGAGGCGGGCTGCCTCTGTAACGCCCCATATGTAACCTGCCATATTTGTATTCCAACTCTTGCCATTTTCGGCACTAAGTTATGATATTTCCTCGTTGTCGGGTTTTTGTCTCCGTGTTGCTTTTGTCTTTGTCATGCATCTCATATCATGTCATCATGTGCATCGCATTTGCATACGTGTTCGTCTCATGCATCCGAGCATTTTCCCCATTGTCCGTTTTGCATTCCGGCGCTCCTATGTCCTTCGGTGTCCCCTTTTACCTCTTTTCGTGTGCGGGTGTTAAACATTTTCGGATTGGACTGAGACTTGCCAAGCGGCCTTGGTTCACTACCGGTAGACCTCCTGTCAAGTTTCGTGCCATTTGGACTTCGTTTGATACTCCAACGGTTAACCGAGGAACCGAAAAGGCCTCGTGTGTGTTGCAGCCCAACACCTCTCCAAAGTGACCCAAAACCAACCTAAACCCCCTCCATCATCTCGGTCATTCGATCACGAACGTGTGACCGCAAACCGTGCTCAATTTGGAGCCTCCTAGCTCCCTCTACCTATTAAAAGGCATCTCCCCCCGAAAATCCGGATCCCTAACCCTAGTCCCTCTCCCCTCTGCGCGGCCGGACGTGTTCGCCCACCGCCGGACGAAAATCCCGCCGGAGGCCGCCACGTGTCGCCTCGCCATTCGCCGCCTCGCGCCCCACATCGCCGCCTCCACTGCGGGCCCGGAGAGCCCGGATCCGGCCCCCGCGGCCCGTCTCCGCCTCCAGCCGCGCCCCGCGCCCTGGGCGCCGTGCCCCGCCGCCCTCGCTCCACGCCGGCGACCCCGCCGCCCTCGCGCACCTCCCCGCGCCGTGCCGGACGCACGCCGCCTTGGCCTCCTCCGCTCCACCTCACCTCCCTGCTCTCCTTCCTCCACTCCAGCCGAGCTTCGGCGCTGACTCCGGCGAGCTCGAGTTCGTCCTCGATCCGCGTGCCCGATCCAGATCTGGATGAATTAGGGTTGACTTTTGTCCCAGTTTCAATAACTTTTAGCATATTTCATCGCATCATAACTTGCGATTTGCAAACCGTGCATCCGATTCTGGTGATCTTTATATCGATTTCGACCGAAATCAACCCATCTTTCCAGTGGTACTCTTGGTTTTCCAAGTTGAGGCCAGGTTCAATCTTTCCTTTCCAAAACATGCATATGCATTGCATATCACGTCCTACATATCATGTCATGTTTTGCATCATGTTGCTTGTGCATTGCCCGTGGTTGATTGTGTCTCCCTTTGCTTGTGTTATTGCTTTGCGTAGAGCCGGGAGACGAGTACGTGATCGAGGAACCCGTTGAGAACGTTTATGAGGATCAAGCTTACATCAACTCGGAGAACTCTGCAGGCAAGATGACCATACCCTCGAAATCACTTCTATCTTTGCTTGCTAGATGCTCGCTCTTTTGCTATGCCTATGCTACGATACCTACCACATGCTTTATCATGCCTCCCATATTGCCATGTCAAACCTCTAACCCACCTTGTCCTAGAAAACCGTTGTTTGGCTATGTTACTGCTTTGCTCAGCCCCTCTTATAGCGTTGCTAGTTGCAGGTGAAGATTGGAGTTTGTTCCTTGTTGGAACATGTTTATTATTTGGGATATCACTATTATATCTAGTCTATTTTAATGCATCTATATACTTGGTAAAGGGTGGAAGGCTCGGCCTTATGCCTGGTGTTTTGTTCCACTCTTGCCGCCCTAGTTTCCGTCATACCGGTGTTATGTTCCTTGATTTTTGCGTTCCTTACACGGTTGGGTTATAATGGGAACATCTTGACAGTTCGCCTTGAATAAAACTCCTCCAGCAAGGCCCAACATTGGTTTTACCATTTGCCACCTAGCCTTTTTCCCTTGGGTTTTGAGGACTCAGGGGTCATCTTTATTTTAAACCCTCGGGCCAGTGCTCCTCTGAGTGTTGGTCCAACCTGTCAGCTGCCGGTGGCCACCAGGGGCAACTCTGAGCTGGCCTACCGGAACCTTGGACAATCCGGTGTGCCCTAAGAACGAGATATGTGCAGCTCCTATCGGGATTTGTCGGCACATTCGGGTGGCTTTGCTGGTTTAGTTTTACCATTGTCGAGATGTCTTGTAACCAGGATTCCGAGTCTGATCGGATTGTCTTGGGAGAAGGAATATCCTTCGTTGACCGTGAGAGCTTGTGATGGGCTAAGTTGGGACACCCCTGTAGGGATTTGAACTTTCGAAAGCCGTGCCCCGCGGTTATGGGCAGATGGGAATTTGTTAATGTCCGGTTGTAGAAAACCTGAAACTTAACTCAATTAAAATGAATCAACAGAGTGTGTGACCGTGATGGTCTCTTTTTGGCGGAGTCCGGGAAGAGAACACGGTCTCGTGTTGTGCTTGATCGTAGGTTGTTCTAGGATCACTTCTTGATCATAGTTTCTCAACCATGCCTTGCCTTCTCTTCTCGCTCTCATTTGTGTATGTTAGCCACCATATATGCTAGTGCTTGCTGCAGCTCCACCTCATACCTTTTACCCTACCTAAAGCTTAAATAGTCTTGATGGCGAGGCTGTGAGATTGCTGAGTCCCCGTGACTCACAAATTCCTTCAAAACCAGATGTAGGGACCAATGATACCATTCCAGGAGATTCGACTGAGCTCAAGTGGGAGTTCGATGAGGACTCAGGATGATACTACGTTTCCTTTCCAGACGATCAGTAGTGGAGCCTAGTTGGGGCGATCGGGGACATTATGCATTTGGGGTTGTCTTTATTTTGGTTCCGTAGTCGGACCTTGATTGTATCTGGATGAATGTAATGTTATATTTATGCCATTGTGTGACGTGGCGATTGTAAGCCAACTATGTACCTCTTTTCTTATTCAGTACATGGGTTGTGTGAAGATTACCCCACTTGCGACATTGCTTACAATGCGGTTATGCCTCTAAGTCGTGCTTCGACACTAGGAGATATAGCCGCATCATGGGCGTTACATCCTCCGTCCTCCTCTCGTACTCGTTTGCCTCCTCCTTGGTTATAACATATCTCCTTTTTGCCTGAAAGTCAAAGAAAGTAGGAGCAGGGAGAGCGACGTGATAGGTGCGTCGTCTGTCAAAGATTAGTCGGTACTGGAGGGACTGATCGCTCCTCTCAACGAACTGATGACGTACCATGGCATTACAATCTAAATAAGTAGGAGGCAACTCAATATCATCTCCGCGTATGGGTATCTCAAGAAAATCAGCTAAACGGGTTGCATAAATTCCACCGAAGAAATCTCCATTAATACTATTATTATGCAACCTACATGCAACAATGGCCCCCAAGTTATATTGTCTATCTCCTAATACAGCACTCTTGAGAACACTAAGATCGGGAACGCACATGTGACATGCCTCGTCCTTACCGTTAATGCATCTACCTATAAAGAGAGCAAAATAATATATGACAGGAAATTGAATGCTCCCTATGGTAGCTTGCATGATCTCCCTAAATTCCCCCACAGTTATACTAGCAAGAAAGTCTTTATATTCAGATTTGCGAGGCTCACTAGCACTACCCCACTGCGAGAGTTTACAAGCAGTATTAAAATCTTCTAAGTCCATGGTATAAGATTTATCATAAAGATCAAATAGGACAGTTTGAGAACTGAGTGATGATGTACATTTAAACCTTCTCACAAATGAATCAGTTAAATAGAGGTACTGACGGCACTTATCTGCCTCGAAGCTCTCAAGATCAGCGTTACGCACATATGTGTCAAATTCTTCCTTGATTCCTGCTTGAACCATAAAATCTTCAGACGGCCATTCACAAGGCCGCACTTGAGGATCCCTTGGTAGTTCATTGTCCGGCTCGCGTATTGCGAGCCTGGGTCCTTACTTCCTTGAGGAACCACCTTGGTACATTTTCCTAAACATATTTCTTCTTCTGAAAAAATTCTAAAATTTTTAGTTACTCAAAATAAAAGTGAACCAAACTCAACAAAATTGATAGCAACTACTCCTACAAGTGCCTAGAGGCTATATCATGCATTAAAACTACTTTTGACCACATAAATTTGACATGCAAGCTCAAGAACAGGGTCACCTAAGCAGCAAAAATTTGCAATAAATAAAGCACTAGAATAAAAACTAATTGGATCATTGGAGGAGTCACATACCGAAGAACAATCCCCAAAAGCAGTTTTGTAAATGGAGCTTTGAGCAAGGAGATCGAAAATGGTAGCAAGATGAGCAAGAACTCGGGTTTGAGCTAGCTAGTGATTTTTTCTGGAGCAAGACGAAGTGTGTGGGTGCAAGGATAAGTGGAGGGGACCCATGTGGGGTCCACGAGGCAGGGGCGCGCCCAGGGGGTGGGCGCGCCCTCCACCCTCGTGGGCATGTGGCTGCTCCCCCTGCTGTGTTCTTAGTGCCTAAAATCCTCAAATATTCTAGAAAAATCATATTTCATTTTCAGGGCATTTGGAGAACTTTTATTTTCAGGGTTATTTTTATTGCAAGGATAATTCAGAAAATAGACAAAAAATACTATTTTTGCTTTATTTAATATAAATAACAGAAAGTAAAAAGAGGGTACAGAGAATTGTGTTTTCTAAATTCATCCATCTCATTCTCATCAAAAGGAATCCACTAACAAGGTTGATCAAGTCTTGTTAACAAACTCTTTCTGAATAACATTAAACTGGAGAATTTTCGAATAACACTAGGTTACCTCAACGGGGATATGCACATCCCCAACAATAAGAACATCATATTTCTTCTTGACAGTAGGAAGAGGAAATCCAAAACCTCCAAAAATGATTATTGAAATTTTTCCAATAGAATTGATACTGTGGACTTCAGGTTGTTTCCTTGGAAAGTGTACCGTATGCTCATTACCATTAACATGAAAAGTGACATTACCTTTGTTGCAATCAATAACAACCCCTGCAGTATTCAAAAATGGTCTACCAAGGATAATCGACATACTATCGTCCTCGGGAATATCAAGAATAACAAAGTCCGTTAAAATAGTAATGTTTGCAACCACAACGGGCACATCCTCACAATTACCGACAGGTATAGCATTTGATTTATCGGCCATTTGCAAAGATATTTCAGTAGGCGTCAACTTATTCAAATCAAGTCTATGATATAAAGACAGAGGCATAACACTAACACCGGCTCCAAGATCACATAAAGCAGTTTTAACATAGTTTCTTTTAATAGAGCATGGTATAGATGGTACTCCGGGATCTCCTAGTTTCTTTGGTATTCCACCCTTAAAAGTGTAATTAGCAAGCATGGTGGAAATTTCAGCCTCCGGTATCTTTCTTTTATTTGTAACAATATCTTTCATGTATTTAGCATAAGGGTTCATTTTAAGTATATCAGTCAAACGCATACGCAAAAAGATAGGTCTAATCATTTCAGCAAAGCGCTCAAAATCCTCATCATCCTTTTTCGTGGATGGTTTAGGAGGAAAAGGCATGGGTTTCTGAACCCATGGTTCTCTTTCTTTACCGTGCTTCCTAGCAACAAAGTATCTCTTACCATAACGTTGATTCTTTGATTGTGGGTTATCAAGATCAACAGCAGGTTCAATTTCTACATCATTATCATTGCTAGGTTGAGCATCAACATGAACATTATCATTAACATTATCACTAGGTTCATGTTCATTACCAGATTGTGTTTCAGCATCAGAAATAGAAATATCATTGGGATTCTCAGGTGTGTCAACAACAGGTTCACTAGAAGCATGCAAAGTCCTATCATTTTTCTTTTTCTTCCTTTTAGAAGGACTAGGTGCATCTACATTAGTTCTCTGGGAATCCTGCTCAATTCTCTTAGGGTGGACCTCAGGGTACAAAGGTTCCTGAGTCATCCTACCCCCTCTAGTCATAACTCTAACAGCATTATCATTTCTCTTATTATTTAATTCATTGAGCAAATCATTCTGAGCCTTAAGTACTTGTTCTACTTGAGTGGTAACCATATAAGCATGTGTACTAATAAGTTTAAGTTCACCTTTAACACTAGCCATATAATCTCTCAAGTGTTCAAGCATATCAACATTGCGTGTCAATTGTCTACCAACATAAGCATTGAAGTCTTCTTGTTTAACCATAAAGTTATCAAACTCATCCGAGCATTGGCTAGCTAACTTAGTAAATGGGATTTCACATTTATGAAATCTATAGAGAGAATTTACCTTTACTACCTATGTCGGGTTATCAATACCATGTATTTCTTCAATAGGTGGTAAATTCTTAACATCTTCAGCTTTAATACCTTTTTCTTTCATAGATTTCTTTGCCTCTTGCATATCTTCAGGACTGAGAAATAGAATACCCCTTTTCTTCAGAGTTGGCTTAGGAGTTGGTTCACGAAGTGTCCAATTACTTTCATTTGTCAACATATTATTCAATAGCAATTCAGCTTGATCAACAGTTCTTTCCCTGAAAACACAACCAGCACAACTATCCAAGTAGTCTCTGGAAGCATCGGTTAGTCCAATATAAAACATATCAAGTATTCCATTTTTCTTGAGAGGATGATCAGGCAAAGCATTAAGTAATCGGAGAAGCCTCCCCCAAGCTTGTGGGAGACTCTCTTCTTCAATTTGCACAAAATTATATATTTCCCTTAAGGCAGCTTGTTTCTTATGAGCGGGGAAATATTTAGCAGAGAAGTAATAAATCATATCCTGGGGACTACGCACACAACCAGGATCAAGAGAATTAAACCATGTTTTAGCATCACCCTTTAATGAGAACGGAAACAACTTAAGGATAAAGTAATAGCGAGTTGTCTCACCATGAGTAAACAGGGTGGCTATATCATTTAATTTAGTAAGATGTGACACAACAGTTTCAGATTCATAGCCATAAAAAGGATCAGATTCAACCAAAGTAATTAACTCAGGATCGACAGAGAAATCATAATCCTTATCAGTAATAAAGATAGGTGAAGTAGCGAAAGCAGGGTCATATTTCATTCTAGCATTCAAAGACTTTTCTTTAAGCTTAGCTAATAATTTCTTAAGATCAGACCTATCATTGCAAGCTAAGAAGTCTCTGGCAGTTTCTTCATCCATAACATAACCCTCAGGCACAACAGGCAATTCATATCTAGGGGAGAATCTTCATCATCACTTTCATCAATATTACCAGTTTCAATAATTTCATTCTCTCTAACCCTAGCCAGTTGTTCATCAAGAAATTCACCTAGTGGCATAGTATTATCAAGCATAGAAGTAGTTTCATCATAAGTATCATGCAAAGCAGAAGTGGCATCATCAATAACATGCGACATATCAGAATGAATAGCAGGTGTAGGTGTCGCAAGTTTACTCAAAACATAAGGTGAATCAAGTGCAGAGCTAGATGGCAGTTCCTTACCTCCCCTCGTAGTTGAGGGAAAAATCTTGGTTCTTTGATCTTTCAAGTTCTTCATAGTGATCAGCAGATATAAATCCCAAGTGACTCAAAGAATAGAGCTATGCTCCCCGGCAACGGCTCCAGAAAATAGTCTTGATAACCCACAAGTATAGGGGATCACAATAGTTTTCGAGGGTAGAGTATTCAACCCAAATTTATTTATTCGACACAAGGGGAGCCAAAGAATATTCTCAAGTATTAGTAGCTGAGTTGTCAATTCAACCACACCTGGAAACTTAATATCTGCAGCAAAGTGTTTAGTAGCAAAGTAATATGATAGTAGTGGTAACGGTAGCAAAAGTAATGTTTTTAGTTTTATAGTGATTGTAACAGTAGCAACGGAAAAGTAAATAAGCGAAGAACAATATGTGAAAAGCTCGTAGGCAATGGATCAGCGATGGATAATTATGTCGGATGCGATCAATCATGCAACAGTTATAACATAGGGTGACTCAGAACTAGCTCCGGTTCATCAATGTAATGTAGGCATGTATTCCGAATATAGTCATACGCGCTTATGGAAAAGAACTTGCATGACGTCTTTTGTCCTACCCTCCCGTGGCAGCGGGGTCCTATTGGAAACTAAGGGATATCAAGGCCTCCTTTTAATAGAGTATCGGACCAAAGCATTAACACATAGTGAATACATGAACTCCTCAAACTACGGTCATCACCAGTAAGTATCCCGATTATTGTCACTTCGGGGTTAACGGATCATAACACATAATAGGTGATTATAGACTTGCAAGATAGGATCAAGAACTCACATATATTCATGAAAACATAATACGTTCAGATCTGAAATCATGGCACTCGGGCCCTAGTGACAAGCATTAAGCATGGCAAAGTCATAGCAACATCAATCTCAGAACATAGTGGATACTAGGGATCAAACCCTAACAAAACTAACTCGATTACATGATAAATCTCATCCAACCCATCACCGTCCAGCAAGCCTACGATGGAATTACTCACGCACGGCGGTGAGCATCATGAAATTGGTGATGGAGGAAGGTTGATGGTGACGATGGCGATGAATTCCCCTCTTCGGAGCCCCGAACGGACTCCAGATCAGCCCTCCCGAGAGAGTTTAGGTCTTGGCGGCGGCTCTGTATCGTAAAACGCGATGAATCCTTCTCTCTGATTTTTTTTCTCCCCGAACACGAATATATGGAGTTGGAGTTGAGGTTGGTGGAGCGTTAGGGGGCCACGAGGCAGGGGGCGCGCCCAGGGGGGTAGGCGCGCCCCCCACCCTCGTGGACAGGGTGTGGGCCCCCTGACGTGGATCTTTTCGCCAGTGTTTTTTATATATTCCAAAAATAATCTCCGTAGATTTTCAGGTCATTTCAAGAACTTTTATTTCTGCACAAAAATAACACCATGGCAATTCTGCTGAAAACAACGTCAGTCCGGGTTAGTTCCATTCAAATCATGCAAGTTAGAGTCCAAAACAAGGGCAAAAGTGTTTGGAAAAGTAGATATGACGGAGACGCATCAGGTTGATCTTCCTTCGAGAGACAAACTCAGCTAGTGGCCTCTCATCCATGCCCATTGTCGGCTCCTTGGTCTTGGCTGCGGTTGACTTGGTTCTGCGTTGAGGGGCACTGGAGCCCTCTGGAGCCTCATCTTGATTGCGCAGGCACTTCGAGCCCGTGTCGCGGATGGGGTTCGAACGACGGACATTGGAACCGGAGCCACCACCTATGACACACAACACACGAACACGCAAGAGAAGCGAGAAGGGTCAATGCAAAGACCACAGCAAAACAAATTAAACAAGTAGAAATAACATTGGGTAGTTGCTACAGGGAAGGTTCGACTTCAACGGTAGTACCGCACCATTGTGCGGAACTAAAATTTTACTGCTGCTCTAGCCGCGGTAGTACCGTGCCAGGATGGCACGGTAGTACCGTGCCTGGAGCGGAAGTAAAATTTTACTTCCGCGCCTCGCGTGGTAGTAGCGCTCCTGAGGAGCGGTAGTACTGTATGAGGTGAACATGGCCGGAGCGGTAGTACCGCACGGGAGTTGCAGTAGTACCGCTCGGGGTCAGATCCGAGACAAAAAACCGATCTGAGAACATCCGTGACAATGGAGCGGTACTACAGTTGATCAAAACTACCAAGTAGCAACATACCAAATAGCATCTCTACGCATTACTACTCTCTTACATCCTACTCTTGCAAAGATTTGGCCTAAAATCTCAAGAACAACATGCATCTCCCCAAAAACCTAGAGACAAAACAACGAGACAAAGAGAGAGGGATTTGGGGAGAAACCTTGTTCCGTGGCAAGAGGGTGTGGTGGGGAATGATCCCACCAGACGGAATGCGAGCAGAGCGGTAGGAGATGGAGATCCGGCGAGGTTCTCCGACGCCGTTCTTGGGAAGGAGAGAGAGAGAGACGACGTGGGGAAGATGAGTTGAATGGGTATGGGGGACTTGGAACTCCCCCTGCCCGCTCTTAACCCCCACGCGCTCGCGACTGCGCGGTAGTACCACGGGTCATCGTGGTAGTACCGCACACAAGGAGGTAGTGCCGCTCTTCCAGCGGCAGTAAAAAATTACTACCGTGCTGGTTGCGGTAGTATCGTGCACAGTCCCATGCGGTAGTACCGTGGCAGGCCATGGTAGTACCGTGGACCCAAGAAAATGCACGTTTCACAAACAAGAGAGGAAAACTTCCTTTGCAATGCAACCTTCAAGTGAACGGACACACCAACGAGCTAAATCACGAGGCAACTCAAACACAAGCTCGACACGAAGAAGGAAAGGCAAAAGACAACAAGCACCAACCGTGAGACACAGCCTCTCCAAAGAAAGAGCGGTGGCCGGATCCACCTATGTTTGAGTTAATTAGTATGGCACCGCGAAGAATTATCCTTGGGCCCATGACCAAAACTCGTCTTTGAAGCACAAGTACCATCTAGAATGGCTAATGTGAAAGAGTTGATCAATTTATGCATAATGGAGGGGGAGGGAGAGTTCATTGAGAGAACAACACTCCCCCTATGTCCATGCCTACACCTAAACAAGATAACAAGTTGAGTATGGTGGGGTGTGCAAGAGTTCAAGCAACATTGCTCAAATCAATGATATTTAGCTCATACCTTAACTCGCGAAATCTTGCTTCATCCAAAGGCTTCGTGAAGATGCATGCAAGGTTATCATGAGTGTTGACGTAGTTGAGCTCGATCTCCCCTCGCCTAATATGATCCCGGATGAAGTGATACCGAATCTCAATATGCTTCGTCTTGAAGTATTGCACCGGGTTAAGAGAAATCTTTATGGCACTTTCATTGTCACACATGTCCGTGTACAAAAGTAGGGGCCCTTTTTATACCCCTTTACTTGTGCACGGGCAGTCAGAGCCGCGCCCGCGACCACACTAAGTAGGGCAGAAGAGGGAATCCCGAGGCGCCAAGACAACCAGAACAACGCCAAGACCAGAGACACAAAGAGCAAGAGGGTGAGGTGGACTCCCCCAGCAAGAGCCTTGCCGGGGCGGCCTCCGCAGCCCCGGCAAGAGCCTTGCCGGGGCAACTTGCCCAATGCCAATGGAGCACGCCACCCTTGAGCCCAAGGGTTCCAACACCACCAACCACATTGGAACCAAGGCTCGGGAGGCATCTCCATGGTGGCATGCAGATCTTTGAGAAGATCACAGGCACACAAGATCGGATGAGGACCAGAAGACAATGATCCTCGGCAAGATCCTTACCGAGGATATCCACGAGACCCCGGGCAAGATCCTTGTCGGGGAAGACTGTGATGCCACAGCAAGACCCTTGCCGGGGCCCACCTGTGGGGCCACAGTCAGGCCCACGTCTGCCAAGACCCCACCGCCATTCCCATACAGCTGCCAGCCCAACCAGCTGGGCAAGCACCCGCGTGGCGAAGCGCGGCCTCCAGGCCAACTCAGCAAGCACCTGCGTGGTGGCATGCAGATCCTCGTGAAGACCCTACCACCATGCCATCTCAGCAGCCTGCCAGCTTGTGTGGCGCTGCATGCCTCATTGGCCTAGACGCGCGTCGTAGCAAGGCGGAACGGCGACGGATGGGACAGGCCTCGTTACCGTCCCCAATAAAGTAATGGGACACCTAAGGAGCGCATTTAATGCACCTTGTCCCGTAATGACAGGGATAAGCTTGTACACTGTTTACCTTTCCACCTCTTGTGTGCCACTATGGCGACCCCTTTTTTACTATAAAAGGAGGCCCGAGGCGTACTAGAGAAGGATTCAGATCTTTTGGACTACGCATGCACCGCAGCTAGTTCGGAAGCTCAAGAACACTCAAATATACACCAAAGCAGGACTAGGGTATTACGAATCCTTGCGGCCCGAACCTGGGTAAACGACCTTTGTGCTGGCTACTAGACCCACTCTTTGCACAACTCCGCGCCCGCCAACCGTAGAAGGGATCCCAGTGATCCCATAGGTGGCGTTCCCACCGACATCTCTGGCGCGCCAGGTAGGGGGCGCAGTTGTGAAAATCTGGTCTAGCAGTTAGTTTAGCAGTTCTTCATCACCATGGCTCCCAAGAAGAAGATGATCATGGTGATCGGTTCATCGGGACCCGAACGGCCCATACCCATGCGGGCAAGTGGTGGGGCGAGCGCGGACGGAGGCCGAGGCGCGGCCCGCGAACACCCGCATTGCTTTGGCAGTCAAAGGCTAGCGAGCGGCGTTGTTCGTGCGTGAGACAACGGGCCGCACGCCGCCAAATCCAAAGACAGAGCCGGCCCCCCGCAGGCGGCATGGGGCCCTCCAAGGGCAGCGTTGTGCCACCCATGGGCGGCGCGGCGACTTCCAAGACGCCTACACCGGCGCCCACGACGCGCTCTTCCTAGGTTGTGCGTGACGAGCAGCGTCACCACGCCGATGACCCCGGGCGCCGCCATGGGAAGAGTCCTGCACCTCATTCGCGGGACATAGAAGGCCAGTATGCACCCCGAGGCGTTGGCAAAAATGGTGCACAGCCACGAGGTCGTGATAGAGCTCCTTCTAACGTGGTTAGAAGTCGGAGCGCGTCATGATCCATGCAGCTTTCGCCACCACCCACGCCAGCAGAAGCTTTGGCATGCGCGCAGTTGCTCCTCGACTCTCCTCCTGCTGCGAAAAAGCTCGACGAGTGGAGAGCCACCATCCGGAGCCTCGTCGGCGCTGCCAACAAAGATGAGCCGCGACCAGCTGGGCACTCAGGCCGGTGCTCCGTCGAGCCACCACATGCCAGTGGTGGAAGGGCCGGAGGTGCTGCGGCCACGATGCACTCCCCTCCGCACGCCAGCCACCGCGGGTGTCGATCCGTCGTGATGATGTTTGTGATAATATTTCCATAGCATCGTCCGACCCATGGACCCACCGTGATCAGCGCCAAGTTCTTTGGGAGCAAGCCCATGAAGACGCTCGAACCACCATCGAGCGCCGGCGCGAAACACACCACCAGTCAGGTAGGTGGGCGGGGCCCACTATGGACCACCCAGCACTGGGAGGCTTGGGCGGCCTACCCTACAAGGTGGGTTGCCCAGCCTTTACCCATGAGCTACGGCAGTTCTAGTGGCCCTCCCACCGCACGTGCAAGCCCCACGTTGGCGAGAAGTACATCGGCAAGACCCACCCGTCGGAGTTCCTCAGCATCTACACGATCGCGATGCAAGCTGCTGGTGCTCGCGACGACAAGGTGCTTGCCAATTACTTCCCGTTGGCGCTTAAACCCAATGCCATGTCATGGTTGATGCACTTGCCGACGAATTCCATTTCTTCTTGGTCGGATTTGTGTCATGAGTTCGTTGGCGCCTTCACTAGAGGCCACCAAGCTCATGGCCAGGCAAGCGATTTTCATATCATCCCCTAGAAGGAAGGTGAAAACCTGCGCAAGTACATATAGAGGTTCAGTCGGGTGCAGTACAACATCCCAGATGTTCATCTCGCCGCCGTGATCAGCGCATTCCATCAGAATGTGCGCAACCGCAAGATGCGTGAAGAGCTGGCGATGAACAAGGTCAAAGATGTGGCCAAACTTTATGTTCTGGCCGATAGGTGCGCTCGAGCTGAAGAGGGGAGGAAGTACCATGGTGAGGACGCCGGTGCAGAAACCGACTCCACAGACGAAGACACAGCCACCCCGACGAAGAAGGGCCGACGCCGCAATAGGAAGCGCAAGGGCAAGACTGTGCTTGCCGTCGAGGGATCCGAGGACACCGGTGCTGCCAAGAAGGCCAAGGCAGACGACCTCGACAAGGAAATTGCTGGGTGCACCGCTTGCCGGGCCTTGGCGGCTGCTGACAAGCCAGGAGGCTCCAACAAGTAGTACTGCAAGATCCACCGCACCAAGGGCCACGACCTCCAGAATTACCGACAAGTTGAGTTGCTTGCTGAGAAGCAAAAAGCTGAGTATGAGAGGCGGGGCAAGGAGAAGGGTCAGGATGGTACCGAAGGATCCGGCAAGAAGCATGGTGGCCAAGGAGGTCGCTGCAGCAAGGATAACCAGCAAGAGAGGCCCGCCCGGGGCCGTGACAAGAAGCAGGAAGACGATGGTCATGACGAGGACGATGAGTCCAGCAAGCATGAGTTTCAGAAAGCTATGGAGGCCATGTGCATCGACGGTGGCGCCTCGCTGCACACCTCTCACTGCCAGCTCAAGCAGTGGGCGCATGAGATCACAGCAGCGGAACCATCATTCGATGCTCGAAGGCCCCTGAAGTGGTCCAACACGCCAATCATTTTTTACACTGAGGACCACCCTGATCGCACAACTGCGGTCCGGTGTTTACCGTTGTTGGTTTCGCCAACAATAGGCAACCTCAAGATGACAAAAATGCTAGTCGACGGCGGGGCCGGTCTGAACTTGATCTCGCATGTTGTGATCAAGAGGCTGCAGATTCCTGATGGAGACCTCGAAGAGACGGGCACGTTTCAAGTTATTGATGTGTCCCCTATTAAATCTTTGATTTGCAATATGAATCTTTATAATGATGGGACTGGAGATCAGTCAACTTTAGTTAGAAGGCGTCCCCATGATTCGGAGTTTTTAGATCTTGATGCAAAAACTGATAAAAGTGGGATTGGAGAGGTCAAAACTTTAAATAGCAATGAACCCACTATCTTGGATTTCAAGGAATTTAATTATGATAATTGTTCTTTAATAGATTGTATTTCCTTGTTGCAATCCGTGCTAAATTCTCCGCATGCTTATAGTCAAAATAAAGCTTTTACTAAAGATGTCGTTGATGCTTTAATGCAATCTTATGAAGAAAAACTTGAATTGGAAGTTTCTATCCCTAGAAAACTTCATGAGCAGTGGGAACCTACTATTAAAATTAAGATTAAAGATCATGAATGCTTTGCTTTATGTGATTTGGGTGCTAGTGTTTCCACAATTCCTAAAACTTTGTGTGATTTGCTAGGTTTCCGTGAATTTGATGATTGTTCTTTAAACTTGCATCTTGCGGATTCCACCATTAAGAAACCTATTGGAAGAATTAATTATGTTCTTATTGTTGCAAATAGGAATTATGTGCCCATAGATTTCATTGTCCTTGATATAGATTGCAATCCTACATGTCCTATTATTCTTGGTAGACCTTTCCTTAGAACGATTGGTGCAATTATTGATATGAAGGAAGGGAATATTAGATTCCAATTTCCGCTAAGGAAGGGCATGGAACACTTTCCTAGAAAGAAAATTAAATTACCTTATGAATCTATTATGAGAGCCACTTATGGATTGCATACCAAAGATAATAATACCTAGATCTATCATTGCTTTTATGCCTAGCTAGGGGCATTAAACGATAGCGCTCGATGGGAGGAAACACAATTTTATTTTTGTTTCTTGCTTTTTGTTTCTGTTTAGTAATAAATAATCCATCTAGCCTCTGTTTAGATGTGTTTTTATGCTTTTAATTAGTGTTTGTGCCAAGTAGAACCTTTGGGAAGACTCGGGGAAAGTCTTTGCGATCTTGCTGTAAAAAACAGAAACTTTAGCGCTCATGAGTTTGCTGCCATTTTTATTGGAGAGTTATATTTAGTTAATTCTTTTTGCAGATGATTAATAGATAAATTCCTAACGTCCAGCAATTTATTTTAGAATTTTTGGGGTTCCAGAAGTATTCGAAACCTACAGGTTACTACAGATTGTTCTGTTTTTGACAGATTTTGTTTTTCGTGTGTTGTTTGCTTATTTTGATGAATCTATGGCTAGTAATAGAGTTTATAAACCATATAAAAGTTGGAATACAGTAGGTTTAACACCAATATAAATAAAGAATGAGTTCATTATAGTACCTTGAAGTGGTGGTTTGTTTTCTTTTACTAACAGAGCTCACGAGATTTTCCTTTTAAGTTTTGTGTTGTGAAGTTTTCAAGTTTTGGGTAAGGATTTGATTGATTATGGAACAAGGAGTGGCAAGAGCCTAAGCTTGGGGATGCCCAAGGCACCCCAAGGTAAAATCCAAGGACAACCAAAAGCCTAAGCTTGGGGATGCCCCAGAAGGCATCCCCTCTTTCGCCTTCGTCCATCGGTAACTTTACTTGGAGCTATATTTTTATTCGCCACATGATATGTGTTTTGCTTGGTGCGTTGTCGGTGTCAAAACCGGCGGATCTCAGGTAGGGGGTCCTGAACTGTGTGTCTAAGGCGGATGGTAACAGGAGGCAGGGGACACGATGTTTTACCCAGGTTTGGGCCCTCTTGATAAAGGTAAAACCCTACGTCCTGCTTGATTGTTCTTGATGATATGAGTATTACAAGAGTAGATCTACCACGAGATCGGAGAGGCTAAACCCTAGAAGCTAGCCTATGGTATGATTGTATCTTCCTCTACGGACTAAAACCCTCCGGTTTATATAGACACCGGAGGGGGCTAGGGTTACACAAGGTCGGTTAGAAAGGAGGAGATATCCATATCCGTATTGCCTAGCTTGCCTTCCACGCCAAGTAGAGTCCCATCCGGACATGGGATGAAGTCTTCAATCTTGTATCTTCATAGTCCAACAGTCCGGCCGTCCGGAGACCCCCTAATCCAGGACTCCCTCAGTAGCCCCTGAACCAGGCTTCAATGACGATGAGTCCGGCGCGCAGTGTTGTCTTCGGCATTGCAAGGCGGGTTCCTCCTCCGAGTAGACCACGGAAGAGTTTGAATACAAGGATAGTGTCCGACCCTGCAAAATAAGTTTCACACACCACCGTAGAGAGAATAATATTTCCACAAATCTAATCTGCTGACACGTTCTGACACCATGACATCACGCCACGGCCCGGTCATTATTTGAACCGTTTTTCTTGACACGTCTTGTCAAAGCAGAGATCGTGTTCTCCTTATCACGGGATTCTCATCAATACAAATGTGGGTAACCCAACCGTGCCTGTTGGTATGACTCCTAGATCTTAGGTAAGTCTCAAACGACCATGAGGGGGACGCCTGATATTCACCCTCTTTATAAAGGGACAGGGCTTTTTCTTTTTCCCCTCCCGCGCTCAATCGAATCCTCCCCCCGCGTCGAGTTCTAACACCCAAAGCTCAGGTCAGGCGCTTCAGACCTTCAATCATGTCCGGATCCAGCCTTCAAGGCTGGTGGATTCCTTCCTCCATCACAGAGGAGGACATCAAGAAGTTGAGGGAGGCCAGATATCTGATAGCCGAAATTTCGCATAGGCTGCCTGCCCGAGGGCAGGTAGTCCCTACTCCCGAACCCAACAAGAGTGTCGTGTTCATCTCCCACTTCCTCCGAGGACTAGGCCTCACTCTGTATCCCTTTGTTAGGGGTCTTATGTTCTATTACGGGCTGGATTTTCACGATCTGGCCCCGGATTTCCTTCTTCACATCTCGTCTTTTATCGTTGTATGTGAGGCCTTCCTCCGCATTACCACTCACTTCGGCCTGTGGCTCAAGACCTTCGATGTGAAGCCGAAGATGGTCGAGGGGCAATACGCAGCGTGCGGAGGTGCTTTAATAAGCAAAATTGCTGACGCTCCATGGCCAAATGGTTCCTTTCCAGAGGTGTCCGGATTGTGGCAGCGGGAGTGGTTCTACATCACAGCTCCCCGAAGTGCCAAATGGGTAGCTGCCCCCGCCTTTCGCTCGGGCCCCCCACCACAACTGATGTCATGGATCAGCAGGGGACTGAGTTGGGGTCCAGCCAAGGACGTGCCAATACTGCAGAGCCGTATCTGAGATCTCTTCGAGGGAGATTTCAGTCTGGTTATGGTTATGCAAGTTATGCTGGTTCGTCGAGTCCAGCCTTGCAAATGCCGACCCCTCCGTATGTGGGAATTCAACCCGGAAGGACCATGCGCTATTCAGCATTTCCTCGGCATGACGCACGAGGAGATGTACAAATCGTTCTTCGGACCCCAAATAGAGTGTCCGGACACCACCGAGGACGTGGGCCTAAGCTGCAACCGCCCCGCTGCCCAAGTAAGTAATCCCATGACCGAACACACTGTCAATTTCCATGAGGAACAACTTATAGAATAAGTCTTACAATTTCCTCATGGAAGAATGACTAACCTTGCCAAAAGGAAACTATAACAATAGGTCCCCCGGCTAGGTGGGCTAGGCACGACATCCTGGATATAAAAGATGGTAATATTCCAAGGTAAAGAAGAACAAATGTTGGATAGCAAGGAACTCAAGGTATAACACAGAACACGAACAAGTTTGTGTTGGAGGGAAGGCAATAAAGTTGTCGATGATAACACAATTCATCGAGGGGCAAGGATGGTATTTCTCACCATGACTTCGATTGATATCCTAGAAGAGCTCAGAATGCTGATGATGATCACGACACAATTGTTGAGAGATTTCATGAAGATGTAATCCATCGGCGATGACATCAAGTCAAGAGAATGATGAAGCGAAAGGTTATTGGAACAACGGGTACGGCACAAACTCGAAACCAAGCTTGTGGTTTAAGGAGAAATGATATGATGAGGAAACTCAACGTAAGCTTAGCTCATCATCGAAAATTGTGCTCTGGGAAGAAGGACCATGTAGCACAGTTAAAATCGGCATGACAAGGATATAGCCAAGCAGGCTAGGAATGACATGATCGAGTTCAAACTCGTAAGTCATGAAGGTTACCAAGATTTGTTTAATCGCGGTGCGGACTTCAGTCAGTTATCGGTGTCTTTGAGTGTTTAATAACTCAGAGCCCGTGAAAAATTGGAATCAGTGAGAAGGTAGCACCTGATGAAGAACTCATAAGATGCAACACAGTTCTTAGATATACTCAAGATACCAGAGGGTAATACTCGACTGTAGATCAAGGTAGAGGTTGGACTGGTGTATTGACTTGCAAAAGACAAGTGCTTTAACTTGTCCGAGAAATGGGATCAAAGAGAAAATGTGGTCGAAACCACGATTGCATAGGATCAGTTCACAGATACCAGATAATATTATATCAACAGAATAGATATTATTACAAGAAGCTTCTCTGGTAGGATCTACATCGTGTCCATGGGCATGAACACAAAGTTCAAGGTCGACTCCCACTTCTTCAATGTATAACCTTCCATTCACCTCTCACTTTCGAAGAAGTTGTAGTGTTGAGATTTTATCTAGCAAAACACCAGAAGAGTATGACTCGTGAAAACTTTCGAGTTCACACATATTCAGGAAGGCATAGGTTCAACCCGTCAGGGTATCGTGGAAACATATACCACAAGCTTCAATAGTAAATACCACAAGCTCGAAAGCAGAGCATGGTTGGTCAATCAGAGGATAGGATTTACCAATGGAGAAAGAACTTCCAAAGGGATTGAATATGAAGGACGCTATCGGATAAAATCCAACAAAGGATCCGGTGGTCCTCAAAGGATCTGATGTGAGCATCGGTACTCAACCAAAGGAAGAACAATGCAAGGAGATCAGACTATAGAAACAATTAACTAATTCAAAGCTTAAATGCAAAAGAATTATGATTTCCGACCAAGGGATTAGAAGAAAACACTCTGATTAAGGATGGATAAGTTGCGTAAGCTTAGGGGTACAATCGATGGCAATCCGATTGGTCGAGAACCAGCTCATGTTTAAAATGATGTCTGAGCCGGAAGGATAAATCCTGAGGATTGCAAGCATCCGCAACATATCGAATCAATATACGCTAAATGATAATGACAAAGGATGCCAATAAGATTACCAGACCTATTGGATTAATCATAATGCTAGCAAGCAAGAATTTCAAGAGCATTAGGTTGTTGAGGATTTTCAGAAGAACGAACGGTATTACGAAGACTTTTGTGAAATACCTGAATCAACTGGGGATGAGCGGATACTCGGTAAGTGCGAGAATTATCCGTAGGGGTATTCAGGTGACAAAGTACAGCAAGGCACTAAGCTTAAAGGATTCTCGGAACAACAGGGAGTATTTAGGGACATCTTGTAATAACAAGATCAATGGGGAATGATTGTATGAATGGCAAGTGTATGCAGTTTTCATAGGGGTTGACGATGGAAGGAAATCGCAAATGCGATGTCACAAAGACTCGAGAGGACATCGTAGAGTAACTTTGGATTCTTCTAGTGCATCAGGCGATCATCTGAAGTGAGGGGCTCTCCAGGAGAAATAGTTACGAGAACCTAGAGTCGGATTTAGTAAATCCGTTTAACCCGAGTAGAAGAGAGTTCAGAGTCCCAGAGTAGAGATCGAGGAGTAAAAGACCCTAATACCACCCAGATGGCGACGTGGGCTCGTAAGGCACACAACCATGTTACTAAAAGTTTTTGTAATGTCTAGACTCAACTTCAGCCAAGGAGTGTGGAAGGGGGATTCCTACAGGCAGTCGGCTCTGATACCAACTTGTGACGCCCCGATTTAATCATACACTAATCATGCACGCAAACGTGTACGATCAAGATCAGGGACTCACGGGAAGATATCACAACACAACTCTACAAATAAAATAAGTCATACAAGCATCATATTACAAGCCAGGGGCCTCGAGGGCTCGAATACAAGAGCTCGATCATAGACGAGTCAGCGGAAGCAACAATATCTGAGTACAGACATAAGTTAAACAAGTTTGCTTTAAGAAGGCTAGCACAAACTGGGATACAGATCGAAAGAGGCGCAGGCCTCCTGCCTGGGATCCTCCTAAACTACTCCTGGTCGTCGTCAGCGGGCTGCACGTAGTAGTAGGCACCTCCCGAGTAGTAGGAGTCGTCGTCGACGGTGGCGTCTGGCTCCTGGGCTCCATCATCTGGTCGCAGCAATCGGGTATAGAAAGGGGGAAAAGAGGGAGCAAAGCAACCGTGAGTACTCATCCAAAGTACTCGCAAGCAAGGAGCTACACTACATATGTATGCAATGGTATCAAATGGAATAAGGGTATCATATGTGGACTGAACTGCAGAATGCCGGAATAAGAGGGGGATAGCTAGTCCAATCGAAGACTACGCTTCTGGTAACCTCCATCTTGCAGCAGGAGAAGAGAGTAGATGGTAAGTTCACCAAGTAGCATCGTGTAGCATAATCCTAATCGATGATCCTCCCCTCGTCGCCTTGTTAGAGAGCGACCACCGGGTTGTATCTGGCACTTGGAAGGGTGTGTTTTATTAAGTATCCGGTTCTAGTTGTCATAAGGTCAAGGTACAACTCCAAGTTGTCCTATTACCGAAGATCACGACTATTCGAATAGATTAACTTCCCTGCAGGGGTGCACCACATAACCCAACACGCTCGATCCCCTTTGTCCGGACACACTTTTCTGGGTCATGCCCGGCCTCGAAAGATCAACACGTCGCAGCCCTACCTAGGCACAACAGAGAGGTCAGCATGCCGGTCTAAATCCTATGGCGCAGGGGTCTGGGCCCATCACCCATTGCACACCTGCATGTTGCGAGGGCGGCCGGAAGCAGACCTGGCCTAGCAGGCGTTCCAGTCCAATCCGGCGCGCGCCGCTCAGCCGCTGACGTCACTAAGGCTTCGGCTGATACCACGACGTCGAGTGCCCATAACTGTCTCCGCGTAGATGGTTAGTGCGTATAGGCCAGTAGCCAGACTCAGATCAAATACCAAGATCTCGTTAAACATGTTATTTTGAAGTAATCGCAGACGCCGACCAGGGCCAGGCCCACCTCTCTCCTAGGTGGTCTCAACCTGCCCTGTCGCTCCGCCACAAGGTAACAGTCGGGGGCCGTCAGGAACTCAGGCCCACCTCTACCGGGATGGATCCACCTGTCCCTTCAGCCCCCATCTCCGAACAGTACCACAGGTAATGTAATAGTGTAAAGTATATAGTATATGCCCGTGATCACCTCCCGAAGTGATCACGGCCCAGTAGTATAGCATGGCAGACGGACAAGAGTGTAGGACCACTGATGGAACACTAGCATCCTATACTAAGCAGTAGGATAGCAGGTAAAGGTATCAACAGTAGTAGCAAGGACAGACTATGCAGCAGTATAGGATTAACTGAAAGCATTAACATGCTACACTAATCTAATGCAAGCAGTATAGAGAAGAATAGGCGATATCTGGTGATCAAGGGGGGGGGGGCTTGCCTGGTTGCTCTGGCAAGAGAGAGGGGTCGTCAACATCATAGTCAAACTGGGGGCGCCGGCAGTCTCGATGTCTAGCGAGAAAAGAGGGGGAAGAAACAATAAATATTAAGCAAATAGATGCATGACAAGACAAATCGTGATGCTAGGTGTGCCCTAACGCGGTATGAGGTGGTACCGGTGAAAGGGGAAACATCCGGGAAAATATCCCCGGTGTTTTGCGTTTTCGGACAGATGAACCGGAGGGGGAAAGTTGCGTGTTCACTATGCTAGGGATGCGTGGCGGACGAACGGACTGCGTATCTAGATTCGTCTCGTCGTTCTGAGCAACTTTCATGTAGAAAACTTTTTCATCCGAGCTACAGTTTATTTTATATGATTTTTCAAAGTTTTATAACATTTTTGGAATTTATTTTAATTCAAAAATAATGTTAAAATGCTACGGGTACCCAGCTCTGTGTACACAGAATGTACACAGAGGCTGACATGTGGGCCAGGGGGACCCAGTTGACCAGTCAAAGTTTGACTGGTCAACAGGGGGTGGGCCCCCTGTCATTGACTGATTAAACTAGTTAGTTTGTTAATTAGTTAACTAAGCAATATTAATTAAGTTAATTAATTTTTAATTATATTCAGTTACTTTGAGATCCCCTTTTTTTATTCTAACAGGGGACGGGCCCCACTAGTCATACTCATAGGGGGTTAGTGCTAAATTACTTGGGGTTATCCCCTCCAAGTCAACAGAGGGGCCAGCTGGGCTCGCACGGGCACAAGGCGCCGGCGGCCTCGCTCGATAGTGGTAGGAGGTGGCCCCGAACAGTGGCGGCCCTGGCGAGCGCGGCCAGGTGCCGCGGGACGGAAGCGGTGGTGGTCGGGCGCAGGCGACACGCGCGCGCGGACAGGATGGGGCACCGATAACGGCAAGCAGCGGTGGAGGCGCTAGGTGAGCATGGCGGGGCCACGAGCAGTAGGTGGTGGCGGCGGCGAACAGCAGCAGGGGGAGCTGCAGCCGGAGGCGGGCGCGGGGAACGTCGACCGCGGGCGTGCGCGGCTAGCAGCAACGAGGGAGGAGGCGTGCGGCACAGATGCAAGCGGGAGGCACCAGGTAGCGCGGCAGCGGCGGACGCGACTGCGATGCAAGACAGCAGCAGCCGCGGGAGCGAGGGGGGCTGGACGAGCAGGAGGTGGCCACAGGGGCTCGCATGCAAGCAGCAGGGGCGCGCGCGGCCATGGGTGTGGACGTGGACGGCGTGGTCGGGGCCGAGAGACTCGACGCCGGCAGCCGGAGCCGGGCGCGATGGTGAACGGCGATGCTGGGCACAGCAATGCAAGCGGTTTGCGTCGTTGGGTCGCTGTGGTTGCGTCGAGCATGATCGTGAGTTCGGACGCGAGCGGCAGCTGTTGTGGCTGCAGCTGCACCGTTACCGGCGGCAACGAGCTACTGGAGGTGGCAGGGGCTTGTTAGAGCTCAGGCTCATGCTTAAGAAGATGCAGGGGAGGAAGTGGAGCTCACGTAGAAGTTCATGGAGGGCTCGAGGATGCCGGAGCTGCTCGGAGACGGGCGAATCGAAGACGAGCTGTGGCGGTTGCCGACGGAGGGGATCGACGGATGCGGCGTCGTCTTGGCGTTCCGGCTCGAGGCAGTCCATGTCGAGGTCGAGGATGATGGCCTACATCTTCTGGACAAGGTGGAGTGGTGAGGGGAGCACGGTGGCTACGCCAGCAGCAAATCCATGGCGACGGCTACGCTCGAATTCACGTGGGAGAGAAGAGAAGCGGTGCGGGGAGGGAATGAATGGCGCTAGGGTTCGCCAGGGGGCTCGGGGTGCCTTGTAGATGACGGGGATGCGGCGGATTGCCGGTACGTGGCCGATCCGCGGCGTGGACGGGTGCAGGTCGGCCACCCAGCCTCTGATGAACAGAGGTTGAAGAAAAAGGGGGAAGTTGGGCTGGGCCAATCGGGTGGCCGAGGCCCAGGTGGGGATTGGGGCCCTTTGTTTTCTTTTGTTTGTTTTGGTTTTTCTCTTTTTCTTATTTTTCTTATTACTTTTCTGTTTCTTTTAGCTGCTGCTTATTCTAGCGTTAACAATATACCAAAGTGGCACCTAAATTGATGTTACCAATTATTTCACTGCCACATTAACTTGTTACCCAAACTAAAATAGTTTTTGTAATTATTTGATATTTAAAAGTATTTAAATAATAGTTTTCGCTACTGTTTTATTCATCTTATAGTATTGAAATATTTTATAAAGGTGTGGCTTATCCTCCATAATTACCTGTGCAATATTTGGTTCACTCCGAACATTTTAGTTTTAATATTTGAAAACTTTTATTGTTTGCTTGATTTTGAATTTGAATTTGAATCGGTTTCGAACTAACTCGAGTTTATCAATAGTAACCGAGGTGACGTGGCACCATTAGCAGAGTTTTACTGTAGCTTGATTATCTAGGCGTCACAGTCTTGACTCTCCGGTAGAAACTTTGGGGCACTCTTTGAAGTTCTTTGTGTTGGTAGAATAGATGAATCTGAGATTGTGTGATGCATATCGTATAATCATACCCACGGATACTTTAGGTGACATTGGAGTATCTAGGTGACATTAGGGTACAAACTCTAGGATAGATTGAACGGAAAGAATAACTTTGTGTTATTTTACTACGGACTCTTGAATAGATCGATTAGAAAGGATAACTTTGAGGTGGTTTCGTACCCTACAATAATCTCTCCGTTTGTTCTCCGCTATTAGTGACTTTGGAGTGACTCTTTGTTGCATGTCGAGGGATTGTTATATGATACAATTATGTTATTATTGTTGAGAGAACTTGCACTAGTGGAAGTATGAACCCTAGGCCTTGTTTCAACGCATTGCAATACCATTTGTGCTCACTTTTATCATTAGTTACCTTGGTGTTTTTATATTTTCAGATTACAAAAACCTATATCTACTATCCATATTATACTTGTATCACCATCTCTTCGCCGAACTAGTGCACCTATACAATTTACCATTGTATTGGGTGTGTTGGGGACACAAGAGACTCTTTGTTATTTGGTTGCAGGGTTGTTTGAGAGAGACCATTTTCATCCTACGCCTCCCACGGATTGATAAACCTTAGGTCATCCACTTGAGCGAAATTTGCTACTGTCCTACAAACCTCTGCACTTGGAGGCCCAACAACGTCTACAAGAAGAAGGTTGTGTAGTAGACATCACCCGACACTCCTCTGACTTCCCCTACGGTAATTTCATGAATAAGGCCTTCCACATCACTAGGACGTGGTTCCTCGATGCTACCTTCATAAAGTAACTTACAAACCTCACAAAAGTTATAAAGCGTCATTTCTTTGTACTCATCATATAAGTGAAAATCTACCGTGGGTGGTGATCCCCTAGCATGAAAATGAAAATTTTGCACGAAAGTATTAGTGAGTAGGAGACACTGATTACACTGGTCGCATAGGAAGTCGGTGATGCCTGCATTCTCAGCCAAATATTAGAAATCATCATAAATCCCGGCCATTTGTAAGAATGCATCACGTGGCCATTCGCACAGCCAAATTTCCGCGGCGCGAGGAAGATTATATTTGTGCTTTTCCTTCTCCTCATTTTCTTTTTCCTTCGAACCCCGGCTCGAGGAGCCTCTCAACAATCTCCTCAACATTTTCTTCCTTTGTATTTTTTTGAAATTTTTAGTGACTCAAAATAAAGGTGAACCAAACTGAACAAAATTGATAGCAACTACTCCCTCAAGTGTCCAGAGGCTATATCACGCATCAAAACTACTTTGGACCATATAAATTTGGCATGCAAGCTCAAGAACAGGGTCACCACAACATCATTTTTTTCAATAAATAAAGCATTAGAACAAAAACTAATTGGACTGAGGAGTCACATAACGAAGAACAATCCCCAAAGCAGTTTTGTGAATGGAGCTTTGAGTAAGGAGATCGAAAATTGCAGCAAGATGAGCAAGAACACGAGTTTGAGCAATGGAATGATTTTTTTCTGGAGGAAGAAGGAGTGGATGGGTGCTGGAATAAATGGAGGGGGCCACGTGGGGCCCACAAGGTCAGGGGGCGCGCCCTGCACCCTTGTGGCCAGCTGGTGAGGCCCCCTGGTGTGTTATTTGCACCAGAAATTCTAAAGCATTCTATAAAAAATCATATCCAATTTTCAGGGCATTTGGAGAACTTTTATTTTTGGGACATTTTTTATTGCATGGTTAATTCAAAAAATAGACAGAAAATACTATTTTTGCTTTATTTAATCTAAATAACAGAAAGTAAAAGATGGGTACAGAGAGTTTGTGCTTCTAAATTCATCCATCTCATGCTCATCAAAAGGAATCAATTAACAAGGTTGATCAAGTCTTATTAACAAGCTTCTTCCGAATGACATGAAACTGGAGAACTTTTGAATAACACTAGGTTACCTCAACGGGGATATGCATTTTCCCAACAATAAGAATATCATCTTTTTGACAGTAGGAAGAGGGAATTCAAAACCTCCGATAGTAATAGTTGAATTTTTTTCCCAATAGAATTGATACTATGAACTTGAGGTTGTTTATTCGGAAAGTGTACCGTATGCTCATTACCATTAACATGAAAAGTGACATTGTCTTTGTTGCAATCAATAACAACCCATGCAGTATTTAAAAATGGTCTACCAAGAATAATCGACATACTATCGTCCTCGGGAATATCAATAATAACAATGTCCATTAAGATAGTAACATTTGCAACCACAACAGGCACATCCTCATAAATACTGATGGGTATAGCAGTTGATTTATCAGCCATTTGCAAAGAAATTTCAGTGGGTGTCAACTTATTCAATTCAAGTCTACGATATAAATAGAAAGGCATAACACTAACACCAGCTCCAAGATCACATAAAGCAGTTTTAACATAGTTTCTTTTAATGGAGCATGGTATGGTTGGTACCCCCGGATCTCCTAGTTTCTTTGGTATTCCACCCTTAAAAGTATAATTAGCAAGCATGGTGGAAATTTCAGCTTCCGACATCTTTCTTTTATTTGTAACAATATCTTTCATATACTTAGCATAAGGAGGCATTTTAAGCATATCAGTCAAACGCATACGCAAAAAGATAGGTCTAATCATTTCAGCAAAGCACTCAAAATCCTCATCATCTTTTTTCTTGGATGCCTTAGGAGGAAAGGGCATGGGCTTCTGAACCCATGGTTCTCTTTCTTTACCATGTTTTCTAGCAACAAAATCTCTCTTATCATAATGTTGATTCTTTGATTGTGGGTTATCAAGATGAACAGCAGGTTCAATCTCCACATCATTATCATTACTAGGTTGAGCATCAACATGAACATCTTTATTAACATTATCACTAGGTTCATGTTCATCACCAGATTGTGTCTCGGCATCAGAAATAGAAATATCATTGGGATTCTCATGTGTATTTGTATCAGGTTCACTAACATGCAAAGTCCTATCAGTTTTCTTTTTCTTTTTATTAATAGGACTAGGTGCATCAGTATTAGTTCTCTGAGAATCTTGTTTAACTCTCTTAGGATGGCCCTCAGGATACAAAGGTTCCTGGGTCATTTTACCACCTCTAGTCATAACCCTAACAACATTATCATTATTTTTGCTATTCAACTCATTAAGCAAATCATCTTGAGCTTTAAGTACTTGTTCTACTTGAGTTGTAACCATAGAAGCATGTTTACTAATAAGCTTAAGATCACTAACAGTTCTACTCATATAATCACCCAAGTGGTCAAGCATGTAAGCATTACGTTTCAATTGTCTACTAATATAAGCATTGAAATTTTCTTGTTTAACAATAAAATTATCAAATTCATCCAAGCATTGACTAGCAGACTTATTATGAGGAATATCACCTTCATCAAATCTATGGAGAGTTTACCTCTACTACTTGTGTCGGGTTATTAAGACCATATATTTCTTCAATAGGTGGTAGATTCTTAACATCTTCAGCTTTAATACCTTTTTCTTTCATAGATTTCTTTGCGTCTTGCATATCTTCAGGACTGAGAAATAGAATACCCCTTTTCTTCGGAGTTGGCTTCAGAGTTGGTTCAGGAAGTGTCCAATCATTTTCATTACTCAACATATTATTCAATAGCAATTCAGCTTGCTCAGCAGTTCTTTCCTTAAAAACGCAACCAGCACAACTATCCAGGTGGTCTCTGGAAGCATCAGTTAGTCCATTATAAAAGATATCAAGTATTTCATTTATCTTGAGAGGATGACTAGGCAAAGCATTAAGTAATCGGAGAAGCCTTCCCCAAGCTTGTGGGAGACTCTCTTCTTCAATTTGCACAAAATTAAATATTTCCTTTAAAGCAGCTTGTTTCTTATGAGCGGGGAAATATTTTGCAGAGAAGTGATAAATCATATCTTGGGAACTATGCACACAACCAGGAGCAAGAGAATTAAACCATATCTTAGTATCACCCTTTAATGAGAAAGGAAATAGTTTAAGAATATAGTAATAACGAATTTTTCCTCATGAGTAAATAGGTGGCTATATCATTCAATTTAGTAAGATGTGCCACAATAGTTTCAGATTCATAACCATAGAAATGATCAGATTCAACCAAAGTAATTAACTCAGGATCGACAGAGAATTTATAATCCTTATCAGTAACAAAGATAGGTGAAGTAGCAAAAGCAGGATCATATTTCATTCTAGCATTCAAGGATTTTTCTTTCGGCTTAGCTAAAAATTTCTTTAGACCTTCTCTGTCATTGCAAGCAAAGAAGTCTCTAACAGTTTCTTCATCCACAACATAACCCTTAGGAACAACAAGCAATTCATATCTAGGGGGAGAACCATAATCATCATTTTCAATAATATCATCACTTTTAGTAATTTCATTCTCTCTAACCCTAACAAGTTGTTCATCAAGAAAATCATCAAGTGGCACATTATTATCAAGCACAAAAGTAGTATCATCATAAGCATCATGCATAGCAGAAGTGGCATCATCAATAACATGCGACATATCAGAATCAATAGCAGGTGTAGGTGTCGCAAGTTACTCAAAATAAAAGAGAATCAAGAGCAGAGCTAAATGGTAGTTCCTTACCTTCCCTCGTAGTTGAGGGAAAAATCTTGATTCTTTGATCTTTCAAGTTCCTCATAGTGATCAACAGATATAAATCCCAAGTGACTCAGAGAATAGAGCTATGCTCCCCGGCAACAGCGCCAGAAAAAGGTCTTGATAACTCACAAGTATAGGGGATCGCAACAGTTTTCAGGGTAGAGTATTCAACCCAAATTTATTGATTTGACACAAGGGGAGCCAAAGAATATTCTCAAGCATTAGTAGTTGAGTTGTCAATTCAACCACATTTGAAAGACTTATTATCTGCAGCAAATTATTTAGTAGCAAAGTAGTATGGAAATAACGATAACGGTGGCAAAAGTAACAGTAGTAGTTTCGTAGCAGTTGTGACAGTAGCAGCCGAAAAGTAACGCAACAAATATCAATATATGCAAAGCTCGTAGGCAATGGATTAATGATGGATAATTATGTAGAATGGCATTCATCATGCAACGGTTATAACATAGGGTGACACAGAACTAGCTTCAATTCATCAATATAATGTAGGCATGTATTCCAAATATAGTCATACATGCTTATGGAAAAATAACTTGCATGACATCTTTTGTCCTATCCTCCTGTGGCAGCGGGGTCCTATTGAAAACTAAGTGATATTAAGACCTTCTTTTAATAGAGTACCAAACCAAAGCATTAGCACTTAGTGAATACATGAACTCCTCAAACTACAGTCATCACCTGGTCCCGACTATTGTCACTCCGGAGTTGCCGGATCATAACACGTAGTAGGTGACTATTGACTTGCAAGATAGGATTAAGAACACAAATATATTCATGAAAACATAATAGGTTCATATCTGAAATCATGACACTTGGGCCCTAGTGACAAGCATTAGGCATATCAAAGTCATAGCAACATCAATCCTAGAACATAGTGGATACTAGGGATCAAACCCTAACAAAACTAGCTCGATTATATGGTAAATCTCATCCAACTCATCACCGTCCAGCAAGTGGCGGAGAAGGCGGCAGAGTTCTCGGAGTCAGCCTGCCGCCTGGGCGGAATGAAAATCAAGGCAGCTGGGCGGTTGGCATGCATCCGCCTGCTTTTACATCTCCTGAAGGTAAAGATGCAAATTTGCATCTCCAGTTGTTGTATTTTACATCTCTTGAAGAAGGTGGCGTATTTTTTTTCCATCTGCCTCATGTGCTCAAGATGGTTTTTTTTGAGAAATTATTCATTCAAATCATGAATCAGTACAGAGTAGATGATCCTTACAAGCACACTGAAACGCAAAAACAAAAGACCATGAACACTTAGAATACCCTAAGACAATCATAACACAAGAAGATCTCCGGAGCCCTGTGTCATCATCCCTGAATCTTGAGAGAAGACCCCTGCAACAGAAAGATATGCAACCAGTCGCAAACAGGTCATCATCTTCGACCACGGTACAATTGTCACCACGCTGCTTCCTCCTTTCTTGACACCAGCGCTGAGAGGGCATGGGCATCAATCCAACACACATGCAACAGATGTCGCCATCTTTGGCTTTGAGTACCGCGAGAAGTGTCCCTTCCGGAAGAAAGAGAACCCGAGTCATCCGACCGGTCCAGCACCGCGGCCGGGCCATTTGCCCGGACAAAGCAGGATCTCCCACCAGTATCAGCACAGAGGAAGGAGAAGAACAGCAACAACAAATCATACCAACAAGGAAGAAGAAGGGTCTTCGTCTCCCTGAATCCATCGCCCATCTGAGGACCCAAACGGCCAGTGCCGATGGACCTCCAGCCATCAAAGCCCGCGACCTCGACGAGACCCGGGGATCCCCAACTCCGCTGGCTCCTAGACGAAGGCAAAAGCCTCGCCTGACCGCGAACGAAGCCTGAAGAAACTTATCCCGACGCGACACCACCGCAACAGACTCGGCAGCGTCTCCCTCAACCCTAACCCTACCACACACCCACCTAGTGAACAGACCCGAGGTTCCCCCTCCCTCCCGCCGCCGGAGCGGCCGATGGAGAGAGGGGGAACCGGAGGTGTCACCGGCGGCGCGCAAGGGCCTCGTCACCTCCTGATCGCCTCGTGCGATCCGATCCTACTTTCCGGTAACTGAAACCGCAACCTCGCTGAAGATGAGTTTTTGGTCTAGAAGAGACGCAAATACAACACCTGAAATGTGCTCTAATACACTAGACTTGAAATGAGCTAAAACGCATACAGTTTCTGTCAAACAAAGCGCAAATTAATCTAATCCAAGCTAATCTATTCATTGCTTCCGACCTACCAATAATTTTGCTCCTCCCCCGCCCTCCTCCCCTTCTCATCGCCTTCCCGTCCCGGCCTCGCGTCGCTCTCGTCTGGTGGTCGTCTCCCCTCCCCTCCTCCGTCCCCGCGCGAATAAAGCCGGCGTCAGATTCTCCCCAGCCCCAAGCAAGCTCCGATTCCCCCGCGCCAAACCAAGTAGGCTCTCGCCCAGGTTAGGATTTGGCTCCACACGCCGATGCGCCAGCGCGACGCATGGCCGTGAACTGCCTATACGTCGCCGCCGCATCCACGGCGGCCAGTGCCGCCGCGCTGCAGTGGTGGGCGGCGTCCTTCCTCGACGCCCCACGGGACGGGGATGTCGGCGGCGGGGACTGGCTCGAGACCTCGTTGCGATCGCACGTGACCGTCGCGCTCTTAGCGAATCTGGCGGCGCACGTCCTCCTCGTCCTCCTCCTAGCTCTCAAGGTGATTGGTTAATCGGCTCAGCATAGGAGTGTTTATCAATTCGGGGATGGTTTTCCGGGCTCGATTAATGCCGCCACGGATACTGGGTTCCATCGCTGCGTTGTAGGCAATCGACCGAGCTCATTATGGTAGGTTGCGTTTCTGGTGGCTAATTGCGTTAGCAACCTGCGTCATATTCCTGATGTTATGGTCCTCGAGCTGCAATTTTGTTGGCCGTGCATTTTGTTTAGAAAGGCTTGTCACTCGTCCTCATTTCATTTACCAATGGATTGATGTTGATAGTTGGGACTGGGAAATGTGTGGTAAGTTTTTTCTCCAGTCCAAGTGCTGGTCTTGCAAGAGCTGGGTTGATGCTGTGATATGCTTAGTTGAGCCTGTCCTCAAGGTTCATTTGTTTGTGAGTTGTTTAGTCGTCATGTAAGCTGACGATACTAAATGCATTTCACTTTGTGCTATGCTCATAATACTAGTGAAATCGTTCTATTAAAATATACGGTCTTAGATGCCAAGCCCATATGTATTTTGCATTTGCTGAGTTTTAGTTATTTACATCGCTAGGTTTCTTGGCTAAACAAACAGTAGTGGTGGGCTTATGACGGTGGAATCCCAATGAAACTACTGAATAACCCAATCTTAATGATATTACTAATTATTTTTCCTATGAAGTTATCCACTTGGAATTTATGTCTGCCTGACTGAGTTGTAACTGAGTTTCTTCATATTCACACTGTGCAATATGAGACATCTTAAAACAGGGTTATAATCTTGAATCTCAATCATGAAGCTCAACCAAGGCATGTTCTATGCTGGGAAACTCTAGTGTACAATGTAAACAGCTTGGCTATTTCCCTTAAAGTTCAGTTTTAAAGGAGAAATCAAGTTTAGATCTATTACAGAACAAAATAAAATGATGGTACGTACTATGGCGATGGCCACCCAGTGCTCCAAGAAGTAGGAAAGATAAATGAACAGACCATCATCATTCTTTGAAAGTAGCAACTGTTGCTATCTGGCCATATCTACCTTCTCTTGGCGCCTTTAATTAATTAAGCTGAAAGCATATTAGATCTTTGTACTAAATCAGCGACAATTAATATGGATCGGAGGGAGTAGTAATCTCCAGTAATATAAAATATCCTCGGGTGCTGTAGCTCGGTTGTAAATTCAACACACTCATCTTTCTTATTTCTCTAATACAACAGTCTGAGACTTACATATCTTTTCTCCTATGCAGACATTATTTTTTGTTCGGTTAACTTCTACAGAGACTAGAAAAGTGTTGGAACACATCATTAACTATGTAATCTACAAGGTAATACTCTCTCTCTCTCTCTCTCTCTCTCTCTCTCGTTATTACATGTCCTTCCATTGAACTATTCATGTGTTTTTACTGCTCCCAAATATTGCTGACAAATTTGGCCTGCTTAAACCTCTAGTCCTCTGAACAAGTCTATGGTTGATAAGATGAATCTTCAATCTAAGGCCCCAGTGAGCTTCAAGCATCTGGATAATGAGCTTACTTTTTTGAAATGAAATTAAATGCAATATCGCACATGTCTATGACTTGCAGCTGACATATAATGCTCTTGTGCCCTCATGCATTTCCAATAATAATACACATACATCATAGGAAAGCCTTGCCCTTTCAGTTTGTTGAAGTGATTTTACTTATAAACTCGGCAGCAAGAGAATTGGCATAGATTAACAGCAATGCGAAAGGAGACCACATAAATCCTATAGAAAAACAACTAGGACCAGAAAGGCCACAAAGATTGTATAAAAAAGGACCAGAAAGGCTTTGTCGGGGAACTGCTAGACAAGGAGGACTCGAGCGAGAGGTTCCCACGGGGGCCTTAATCTGGACGTCGGCCGAGTGAGATGACATGCAGGCGGTTGGCGAGAGGTGGCAGCCCAAATGTGGCCGCATTTGAGATGTGGCCACAGGATGGATCTTGGCTACGAGATTGAAAGCGAGACCAAATGAATCAATCGGGAAGTGAGACCAGATCAATCTATCAAGGAGGAATGACGGGAAAAATCAATTAGAGTTTTCGATAGAAGTGGAGACTGATATTCGATAAGATGGAGACCGAGAGGGAGAGGACTCGATCAGGAGAGACATGGACCAGTTCCGGTGTCCAGCCCATAAACCTGGGTTCATGATACCATGCTAGAGGAGTAACTTATCTGTATTGCGTAGCCCGACGGGCGAATATATATTACAATGAACTTGGAGTACAGGTAAGGAAATCTAGACTAATACTAACATGTAAGGAGACCTAGACCAATACTTATACTCCTTAATAGTTGTGACCTCTAACAACCTGCACTTGGGGCTGGATGGATACTAGTGGGTGTGTGGTTTGTCTTCTAGGTCTCCTGTCCCTTCTCTCATGCCCTGTCCTTTCAGATTGGCTCACTGCAGGTGGATACTCCCTTCTTAATGCCACCAAGTAGCTGTGACAGCCATGACTACTAGCAAAATACTACTCCCTCCGTCCCATAATGTAAGACGTTTTTTGACACTACACTAGTGTCAAAAAGCGTCTTACATTATGAGACGGAGGGAGTAATTCAGTGCCGCCTAGAAGCTAATACAGCCATGGCTACTTCTAGCGATACTAAGAGCATCTCCAACAGGCGCGGCAAAACGCGCGCCCGCGCGGTAAAAGCAGTTTTTCGCGCGCGCCGGTTGGTTCCGCGCGCTCCAGCGGTGGCGGTTAGTTACCACGCGCGGGAAGCGTTTGCGCGCGCGCGGGAGAAAGCGGCACGCGGTGCGGTAGATTTGGCGCGCCGCTTCACGCGCGCCTATAAAGTCCCGCGCTTCGCCACGCGCACAGAACAGCCACGCGCCCTCCTCCTCGCAACCTCGCCGCTTCGCCGCTTTCTGCGCCACCACCGCGCCACCATGCCGCTGCGCCGCCGGGGTGCTTCGGGCTTTCGCGGCGTCCGCGAGCGCCCCAACGGCTGGTACTCCGCCGAGATACGGTCCGGCGACGTCCGGCTCGGCCTCAGGACGTTCCGGAGCGCGCGCGAGGCGGCCCGCGCGTACGACGCGGCGGCGTGGCGCTTGGAGAGGCCCCGGTCGTAGATGAATTTCCGAGACGTCTTCACGCGCGAGGAGGCGCAGCGCCTCGCCCCTCCGCCGCGTCTCATCACGGACATGGATCGTGCCGACCACTCTCGGCGGCAGCGCCGTCTCCTCGTCGCCGAAGAGGACGAGCGAGCCATGGCAGAGTGGCGCCGTCGCCACCCAGAGGACGTCGACGCCGAGCGTGCCTACTGGGCGGAGAGGACGGCAAGGCGCCGCTTGGAGCGGGCGGACCGGTGTCAGCGGAAGGCAGTGGCGAACGAGCAGTGCGACATCGTCTCCGCAGGTGGGAGGTCATTCTTCACCTCGGACGATGAACGTTGGGACGACATATGGCTCTCAACCTCGGACGACACCGACGAGAGTGATGATGGTGGTGATAGCGACTTGGAGTAGTTTCCTATCTATGTATGCCGTAGTAGTTTCTATCTATCTATCTATGCCGTAGTAGTATCTATCTATCTATGTATGTCGAACTATCTATCTATCTATGCCGTAGTAGTTGCACCGATGTAAATATCTTCGTATCTTTTTTATATCTATGTAATTTTAATTTAAAAAATATTGTAGAATGAGCGCGCGCTGCATTTTACCGCGCCTGCTGGAGCTGCGCGCGCGCGGCTTTTCAGCGCGGCTGCTGGAGCAAACGCTGCGCGCCGCGCCAAACCAGGCGATGGGCGCGCGCCAAATCCGTTTTTACCGCGCGGCGCGTTGGGCGCCTGTTGGAGATGCTCTAATGCAGTTCTGATTCAAGATGTCAAAAAAGTACTCCCTCCGTCCCATAATATAAGAAACACTCTTATATTATGGGACAGAGGGAGTAAAAGTCAGAAAATTTACTTTCTACACATTTTTCAGTTTTACAATTGGAACGTCAATGAAGAGAAGGCCAGAGCCCTAGCTGCTGCTAAGTTGTGCGCACACACAAAGCCAAATTATGTATGTGCATGAACCAACACATGAGGTAGAAATAGAATTATCGGTCGGCTGTTTTTCTGGTAAGACAAAAGGAAATGTTTGCAAGGCCTGTACTTGAGTAATCACATGGTTGATTTAGATTGGAGGGAAGTGTATGGGATGGTGTCCAGTTTGCGTGCAACAAAAAAGTCTTTTCTGATTTGTCCCAGGAAGTCAAGAGCCACTTGAATTGTCAACTGAGTACAAGATGGATGCCACGTTGGAAGAGTCTAAAGTGAGCTTAACTCACTTGGATGGGGTAGTGAATGTACAACCCAGCCACCCAGGTTCAAGTCCTCACGGACAGGAGTTTGGGTTCTTATTGAAAAACCCGTTGTAGGGGACTCCCTTATGACTTCCCTTTCCAAAAAAAAAGTTGGAAGAGTCTGATGAGTTCTGTTCAGTTACAATCAGAGGATAATCAATTGGCGAGTCCAAGGAGTTCTGTTCAGTTACAACCAGAGGATAATCAATACTATTGCTTCGGTAGTCCATGACCACAAGGATTTATGGAGGTTTTGCTCATGAGGATCACTAGGGCTTTGCAGCGCGCAAAGGCTTGCACGGGGATCACCAACTAGATGTAACAAAATATAACACAGCACAACAAGTAATTTCGTGCATCCGTTTACTATTTTTGGAAATAAAAGAAGTTCCAAGATGTGAAAGACTTGTCTATCAAAGAGAGGTTGTTTTCCAGATTGAGGGTATGTTTGGTTTGATCCCCAACCCCAACTACCCCCCTCAAAATTTTGGCAGTTGTTGTTGTTTGGATTGTGACCGTTATATCCTCCACAATTTTGGCAAATGAGACCGTTGTTTTGTTTGGTTTGTGACCAACCAACATGATTATTATACTAGTTCCAAAAATATTTAATTTATCTATTATCTAAAATTGAGAAGAAATACATATCAATACTTAGATGCAGTTTTTCTAAAAACTTAGATGCAGTCACTGTGAAGAAAATCGCCAAAAGAATGACACGGCATGCTGTGTGTACTTCATGTTGGTATATCTTTGGATGGAATTCCTGTTTGTATGCAGTTGCTAATCATGCACAGGCCTGCATATCTTTGAATTAAAAGCGCCGCTGATTGGTTACAGCTAAAAATTTGACTTATCCTAACTGCATGCACGGAGCAGGCCCACCATAACAACCAGAGTCACAGCCTTCCTCGTCTTGCCCACACGTTGGTGAGAACTACACGTACGGGCGCTGGCATGCTGGGCGAGCCAATTTTTTGGCGCAGATCCAAACAGTTACCAAATTACACATGCAAGCCAATTTTTTGGTAGGGTCGACTTTGGTAGTAATCTAAACAGGCCCTGAGTCTTTCTTTCCCTTTTATTCTAGGCATGAGAAATTTGTCGGTTGATTGTACTATATAACAGAAGGGGAGCCTTGGCGCAGTAGTAAAGCTGCTGCCTTGTGATCATGAGGTCACGGGTTCAAGTCCTGGAAACAGCCTCTTGCAGAAATGTAGGAAAAGGCTGCGTACAATAGACCCAAAGTGGTCGGACCCTTCCCCGGACCCTGCGCAAGCGGGAGCTACATGCACCGGGCTGCCCTTTTATTGCACTATATAACAGCTACATATACCATTGTAATGATAAGTTGCAAGTTGATGAATTAGATTCAAGGTGTGCTTTAGGGTGGATAGCCATTATCATTTTCTCAGAGAATCTTGACAAAAATCTGCTTTTGGAGAAAGCTTTATTATACCTTTGTGCCATCTGTGTGGAATTGTCCTGATACGTAAGTTGCCATCTACAGGATTGGTCTTGTATGCTGAATTGCTAGGTTCAAACCCTCTAGGCCTCTACTTTGTGTACATTGTGCGTGTGAGCGAGAGGCCTTCCCGTGTGTTGCTGCTTTTTGGACTAGTTTGCAGGACCGTGGAAAATTTGGAGCTGGGGTGCAGCGATTTTTCAGAGAAGGGCATATGGAGGTGGTGGGGCAAAGTGACTGGAGGAGGAGAATGTGGAGGGTAGAAAATGTTTGCACAGTGCCACAAGGACTTGGTGGTGAGGTGGTGTGCTGATGGGTTATGTATGGATTTGGGGTGCGATGTGGAGATGATGAAAGGAGGTAGAAGGGACAAGTGCGATGCGGGGTCTTTAGAACCCATTACACTGCCTTGTGGAACCCTCATGCGGTGAAATGGACGTGGCAACGGAGGGTAATGGAACCTAGTGCAAAGTGTAATATCGTTTGTCCCAAAATGCTGTCAAGTGTCTATTCTTCCGAAGCCTGGTGGTATAAAGAAAGGGACACAAGTGGTACTCTACTTTGTATTATGTGCAATTTACTCCGTCCTTTAGTTATTTATGTGCATGTGGCAGTCTACAATGTGAATAAAATTACAAGGACTTCTCTTGTGTTGCAGGGAACTTTTCTCCCATTGGTTGTGCCTCCTAATTCTCAACAAATAATCCTTTGGTCAACTTGGCTAGTCCTTCTTTGTTCACTGAAGGTACTGTGTGCAATTACATCTACTTGTTGAGATTCTACCCATCGTATTAACTGAAATAAATGTCATATCCAGATGTTTCAATCATTGGCCAGAGAACGTCTTGAGTGCCTCAATGCGTCACCCTCAGCAACTCCATTGAAATATCTCCGTGTATATTCTGCGCTGTTGCTGGTTCTTTCGACTGATCTACTATGGTAATATTCCCTGGTTAGTCAGCATGGATCAAGCTTCATAGCAATTTATCTAAGTATCTTTTGGGGATGAATTTACCCAATTTGTTAAGGTATTATGGTGTTGCCCTGTCGGTCTAGGGCTGTCCTTGAGTCCTTGTACTATATATTTGTACCCTTTGGCTGTTCAATACAGCAAACCCAGTTCGTAACAATGTATTAGAGCTAAACCTAGAGTGCCATTTGTCGCCACTGCAGCTCATCGTCTTCGTCTCTTCGATGAGCTGTCCCTGGAGAGCGAGCTCCACTCCAGGGGGCGGACTTGACACCCCAAACCCACTGCCATACCCATTGTAGTTGTGTAGTAGCAACTGGCTGATGTCTCCATGCCACATCCGCCTCACCGGTTTCCTTATCCCTGAGATCCCTCATTCTCAGCTTGGCGCCTGTTCAAGTCGAGCCGACCTGCGCCCACGCCGGATTTGGGAACCACCTTATCTTGTCGCCGCTGGTCCCCAGTCTGTCGCTGGTGCTGATTTTTAGCCCGCCAATCTTGTCCGGCATTGCTGGCTACCAATGTGGTATTCTCGTTGTTGGCCTTGCTTTTCCAGCAAGGCCTATCCGTTGCTGATCCAATCTTCCACTTCATTAGCTCGCTGGCCAGCCTCCTCTTTTCATCTCCACTGGCTTCACCCTCAGCACTGGTCCCTCTGCTGCAGCTTGTGTTGGCCGCAGTGTGCTGCTTCTGCTACTTGTTGCAGGCTTGCAGCCATCGCTTGGATCAGCCGCTAACCAGGCTTGTACTGTAGAGTGAAAGAAAGCTGGAAAGGTGTGTTTGATGAAATCTGCATCTTCCCAAGAACCTACACCTGGAGGAAGATTTTCCCATTGAACAAGCCATTGAACCACCGGCAGATTATCTCGTGGTATTTGCCGGGTTTCCAGTACTGCTGCTGGAGCATATTTAATTGATCCGACTTAATTGATTAAGGGAAGATCTTGACTAGGCACCACTTTTTGTCCCAAGTGCTGTTTCAGCTGACTAACATAGAAAATCGGATGAATCTGCACACCTTCAGGTAACAGGAGTTTATAGGCCAGTTTGCCCACTTGCTTGAGTATCTTAATAAGGCCATAGAACTTGCTCTGTAGTATAATGGTGCCACGCAACCCAAATGCTGCCATGCGGTAGGGTTCCATTTTAAGGTAGACCGTATCACCTTCTTTCAATTGGCGCTCAACCCTTTTTAAATCAGCATATTTCTTCATGCGATTCTGAGCTTTATGCAAGTTATCCTTAAGCTGGGCCAACGTCTCTTGTTTAGTCTGAAGGAACACAGTTGTTTCCTCATCCATAGGCCCAGGGATAGAGATTTCAGATATCAGAGGTGGGGGAACCCATACAAGGCCTGAATGGGCAGAACTTTGTGCTGGTATGAAAACATGAGTTATACCAATAGTCAGCTAATGGCAACCAAGCAGCCCACTTCTTCGGTTTATTCATAGCCATGCAACGCAAGTAGTTTTCCACACATTGGTTAACACGTTCTGTCTGACCATCAGACTCTGCATGATAAGCTGTACTGCACCTTAGTTGGATATCCATTGAGTTAAACAGGTCCTTTCAAAAAATTGCTGGTGAAGATCCTATCTTTGTCAACTTGGGAGGGCCATGTAATTTGATGATTGTATCCAGAAATGCTCGTGCAACAGTATGAGCAGTATGGGGGTGGGATAAAGGCATAAAGCAATGAAATGGGCATATTTGCTTAATCTATCCACCACCACCATTATAACCACTTTTCCTGGGATGTTGGCAGCCCCTCTACAAAATCCGTTGTACTGTAGGTCCATGCCATATCAGGAACAGGTAAGGGATCTAAAAGCCTTGGGTAGTGACGGTGCTCAGATTTTGATCTCTTAGAGACCGGGCATAAAGCAATAAGATATGTTGCTCTGGTTCCTGAATGTACCCCAACAGCAGAAGAATGGAGAGCTTGTACGCGCCTTATTTGTAGTGCTAAATCATTGCCAATGACAATTCTCCCTTTATATCTCAAAACACCAGCATGTAGAGAATAAGCATTAGTATCAGTAGCCGGGGAAATGAGGAGTTGCTCTAAAAGGTGTAACAACAGAATAGAGAAAATGGAATTGCACATTCTGGACAGTGCATCAGCTACGATGTTTTTTCTTTTCCTTTTTTGTACTCCCTCTGTCCCAATATAAGTGTCTCAACATTTACAACTTTGCACTAAAGTTAGTACAAAGTTGAGACACTTATTTTGGGACGAAGGGAGTACTTCATAGTGAAGTCAAATTCCAGAAGTTTGAGCATGAGCTTGTGCTGGATACCTTACGTAATCCTTTGCTCTGTGATATACTGTAGGTTTTGTTGATCTGTCCTGATTATCAGTTTATTGCTCCACAAGTAGTGTCTCCATCTCTTTAGAGCTTCTATAGTTCCAAGAGCTTCTTTTTCACAAGCTGACATGGCAGCGTTTCTGGTAGGAACTTGTACCCTACCAGGCCTGGGGCGTAAGCAGTAGGGGAAGGAGGGAGCTGGGCGAGGCGATGAGCGGCCGCGCCGGCGGTTGAGCGCCGTCGCGGAAGAGGAGGGAGATGGCGGCGGCTAGGGTTAAAGGCGGCTAGGGTTCCGGCTCCTCTGGGAGCCGGGCAATAGAGATAATAATCTTCTTATTGCTTAATTCCAAAAAGAGTCTTACAGCCTATATTTATAACCTAGATAACTTGCAGAAGAATTAACCTAAGATAACTTGTGGGCTAAGATTGCCCGGTGGGCCTAGCTAAACCGGCCATAACACTTCTCCCCGCCTGCACAAACAGCTCGTCCTCGAGCTGTAAGGTGGGGAAGCGCTTGCGGAACTCCTTTAGGTGATCAACCAGCGTCAAACACCTTCCCGAAGCTGGGGCGGCCAGGTCGGCGGCGACGGCGTCCTCCGGAATGCAGTCTGCAACCTCCAGGTAGAAGAGTCGCGGGCAAGCATGGCCGGGCGTGTAGGGCTCGTCGCAGTTGAAGCACAACCCTTGGTGGCGACGCTCGAGTAGCTCGGCTGAGGTGAGCCGGCGGAACGGGCGCGCCGCGGTCACGGCGAGGGGTGCCGCAGTAGCCTGTGCAGGCCGACCCTGTGCGGAATCCGGCCCGGGTAGCGACCCAGCGGTCCGGGATGGTGATTCCTGCTGGATGGCCATCGCGCGGCGCTCGAAAGCGCGGGCGTAGTACATGGCCGACTGGAGATCCTGGGGTCCCCGAAGCTCCACGTCCACGCGGATGTGATCCGGAAGTCCACCGACAAAGAGGTCGGCCCGCTGCTGCGCCGTCACACCCGACGCATGGCATGCCAGGGCCTGGAAACGGTCGGCGTAGTCCTGCACCGTGGAGGTGAAGGGAAGGCGGCCGAGCTCCGCTAGGCGGCTCCCGCGAACCGGAGGCCCAAAGCGAAGGAGGCAGAGCTCGCGGAAGCGCTCCCAAGGGGGCATGGCGCCCTCGTCCTGCTCGAGGGCGTAATACCAGGTCTGTGCCGCGCCGCGGAGGTGATACGAGGCGAGCCAGGTACGCTCCGATGCGAGAGTGCGCTGCCCGCGAAAGAACTGGTCGCATTGGTTGAGCCAGTTGAGGGGGTCCTCCGTGCCGTCATAGGTGGCGAAGTCGATCTTGGCAAACCGTGGCGGTGTCTGGGTCGGAGCGCCGTGTCGAGCTGGCTCAGAGGTGCGAAGCAGCGAGGCGGGTGGCGCCTGGTCGGAGTACTCCGGGTAGGGACCCGCGGAGCTGGATGGCCCGCCGAACTGCGGAAACGGGGTCGGTTGCTCCAGAGCCATGGTGTAGACCGGCGATGGCGAAGACCCAGCCGCCCACGCTGGAAGTGGCGACGTGGAGGGCGGGAACCGGAACTGATGAATCGGGAGGTGGTCGGTGAGGGTGCCCCTGAGCTAGGCAGGGTCGGTGTCGGTGGTTGGAGCGTCGGTGGCGGGGGGTGCACGGGGGCGTCGGTGGCCGCGGGAGGGGGTGGCTGCAAGTACCACAGAGGGGCCGCGGCCGGCGTAGTCCCGCCGGGGTGTCCCGCTGGAAACGGCAGCAGGGGCTGCCCAGTGCAGGTCGGCGCGGAGAACGGCTGCAGCGGTCCGGTGGCCGCCGCCTGCGGCATCTGCTGTAGCGGCCAGGGGCCCGAGGGCGGCGTCGGCGCCAAGGGCCAGAGGGGCGCGCTGTACGGAGAGACGCCCTGGAGCGGCCACGGCGTGTGGCCGTAGGCGGCAGGGGGCGCCGTCGGCAGGGGCATGTAGGGCCCGGTCGTGTACTGCTGCTGTTGCAAGTAGAGGCTCTGGACGGCGGTGACGAGGTCCCGCAGGGTGGCCGTGACCTGCTCCGGTGTGAAGACGGCGGACGGCGGCGGCGCAGGAGGAATTGTGGAGGACGGCGCGGCCGGGGTCGCGGTGGAGACGGGGCCTGCCAGCGTGGTTGATCCGGCGGCGGACGTCGTCGGCGCGGTGAGGGACGGCGCCGGCAGCATCGGCGCGGTGAGGGACGGCGCCGTCGTCATCGGCGCGGTGGATCCGCTGGAAAGCGCCGGCGGTGGTGGTGGCAGGGACATGATCGGAACTTGGTCTCTGATTACCAAATTGGTAGGAACTTGTACCCTACCAGGCCTGGGGCGTAAGCAGTAGGGGAAGGAGGGAGCTGGGCGAGGCGATGAGCGGCCGCGCCGGCGGTTGAGCGCCGTCGCGGAAGAGGAGGGAGATGGCGGCGGCAGCTAGGGTTAAAGGCGGCTAGGGTTCCGGCTCCTCTGGGAGCCGGGCAATAGAGATAATAATCTTCTTATTGCTTAATTCCAAAAAGAGTCTTACAGCCTATATTTATAACCTAGATAACTTGCAGAAGAATTAACCTAAGATAACTTGTGGGCTAAGATTGCCCGGTGGGCCTAGCTAAACCGGCCATAACAGTTTCCTGGGCAGAGGGTAGAGCTATAATATGCAATTGGTTTTCCATTTTGCATGATTACTGCTCCCAGTCCTGTGCCCAAGGCATCAGTTTCAAGTACAAAAGGTTGTGCAAATTTGGTAATGCCAACACAGGTGCTGATGTCATGACCAGTTTCAAATTTTCAAAAGCCTCTTGCTATACAACAATCCGGTTGAAGTTTCCCTTTTTTAAAAGTTCATGGAGAGGTCTACAGATAATCCCGTAGTTCTGGATAAACCTTCTATTACCAGTGAGCCCCAAAAATCTTCTTAATTGTGTCACATTGGTAGGTGTTTGTCAGTCAATAATTGCACTGATCTTTTTAGGACATGTAGATACTGCTTCACCAGAAATGATATGCCCAAGATACTCCACTTGTGGAACAGCAAACACACAGTTACTGAGCTTTGCAGCTAAAGAGTGCTTCATGAATAGTGTTAGTACTATTTCCAAATGTTGCAAATGAAACTTCATATCATTGCTGTAAATTAAGACATCATCAAAGAAGACCAAAATAAATTTCCTTAGATAAGGGCCAAAATCCTCATTCATGAGAGCCTGGAAGGTTGTTGGTTTATTAGATAAGGCCAATGGCATGACTACAACAACAACAACAGCAACAAAGCCTTCAGTCCCAAACAAGTTGGGGTAGGCTAGAGGTGAACCCATAAGATCTCACAACCAACTCATGGTTCTGGCACATGGATAGCAAGCTTCCATGCACCCTTGTCCATGGCTAGTTCTCTGTCGATACTCCAGTCCTTCAGATCCCTCTTTACGGACTTCTCCCATGTCAAGTTCGGTCTACCTCGACCTCTCTTGACATTATCGACAAAACACTCAAAATATCCAAAATAGTTTCTGAAGGCAGTTATCTCAATGTCAGGTTCATACATTCTCACTTGATGGTACCCTGATCTGAGATCGAGTTTGGATTTTTTTTGCCCCATCATACTTTGAGAATTGACTTTTCTGTAATCTATGCATAGCCTCCAAGTTGTGTCTTTACCATTATAGCTGGCGAGGCATAAGGGCTCTGACTAGCTCTTATTAATTTGTTTGCTAGTAATTTGTGAACCGGTTGTTCCATCTCATCTTTTTGAGTGTTGGGAACTCTGTATGGCTTTGAAGGAGTAGCATCTGAGTTATCATGCCAGAGATTACCTGATCCAACCATTTGTTCAACTGTTGAGCTCCAATTAATTCCAGTTTCTCTGCTGGGGTGCAAATGTCCACTGCAATCATACCACTGTCAGGTTTGTTCAGAAGTAGTTTGTTGTTTGCAAAATCCGCAGAGATGGGACTGTACTGTGCCAGCCAATCACATCCTACAATAACATCATGATTTGGTAAGTTGAGTACCCTGAAGCTAAAAAGCCAGGGACGTCGAGGGCGGACCGCCCCGCCAAGGCACCACCGCTCCATCGCACAACGACGCAAGTCACTTATCAGTGCGGTGTCGAGCCCCCAAGTGATTAAGTGGCTGTCATTTGGCACGTGGCAGCCATTTGGGGAGAAGATTCACCCTGCATGACACCCGTCCAGAGGCGTGTCAGGCAGACAAGGCCAGAGACAGCTAAAATGACGCGGCAAGGCTTGCCAGGCTACATCCACGACGTGACACTAAGCGGTGCATTTAATGCGCCTTGTCCTGTCTGCAGAGTTAGATATGATAGCACTATTTGCTATCTAATCAGTGTATAACGACTGATTTGTCACTGTGGTAACCCCTTAGCCTATAAAAGGAGGGCCATGGCGACCTAAAATAGGATTCGGACCCTTGTACACTCTTACGCGCGTAGCTGCTCTCCCCGAGGCGACCTTGCGGGGCTGGAGCGCTGCGTGTTCGTCACGGTCCTCCATCCAATCCACCAAAGCAGGAGTAGGGTTTTACGCTTAGCAGCGGCCCGAACCTGGGTAAAAACCACCACGTCACCATTGCCGTGCTGCCTTACGGTCTCCGCTCTTTGTGCAACGTGCCCCTCCCCCTTGCCGAACCACAAGGGGCCAATTGGCCCCATAGGTGATCGTGTTCTGCCAAGACACCTCCAAGGATTAACCTAGCTCTGAATACGATTTGGCAGATCCCTATTTTACTCAGATCGGTGAAATCATGAGAAATGGAACACGAAAGTGAAATTGTGTCTAGGGTTCGCCTCGGAAGAGAGACCCCGACTTGTATTGCTATACTGTAATTTTGTCCTTACAGGATAATGATCAATGAATGGCTAACACAGCGCACGCCCCACGCTTATATACTGCTGAGCTAGTTACTCGACAAGTGAAACGGTAACAATAACTAGTGACAACAGGTGAAACTGAATAGTTTCAGGTAAATGGGCCCTGCAATCATCTTGGCTGTCCAATAACTGACAAAACGGAAGGCAACGTTGACAGTAGTTTCAGGTTCAGGCGAGCTCTGGATCTGACATGCTGATCCTCTCTGCAGTGCAAGTCTTCATTCAGCGCCGCTGACCTCCTCTATTATTGCCTGACTACCTCTGCCATTCCATGAATGGATATGCAGCTGCAGATTCCTTGCCGCAGACTTATGCTCCGTTCAGCTTCATTCATGATGGCTTTGTGGGCGGGTGCCACATTACTTAGTCCATGGGTTACTAGTTTGGTGCTGGTTCGGTGCTGTTGTTGGACTGGTGGTGTTGGGCCGAGTGCTATTGTGCTGGCCGATGGTGTGCTGTTCTTGCTGTTTTGGCTGAGTGCTTGCTGGCTGCTGCTACTTCTAGCTAGTATCCCTTCTTGAGTCAGTCTCTTCAGTGTATTGGTTATGTTACATCCATCCATGTCCATCACTCTGTCGTGTTGGTCCATGCCATACGAGTACACAAAAGCCTTGGTCATTCAGCCTCCGTTTTTTCTGGTCCTGGTCCATTCTTTATATTGGATGAGCATGGCCTCTTTCCATTTGCTGCATGGTCCTTTATTGTAGAGGCCCTTGTGATGCCGCATTGCAGTTTTGCTTTCCTCATGTGCTATGCTCTTTGCTGCTGTGCCTCTCTCTCTGGTTTGATTTGACAGGTTTGATGGCGCTATGAAGACTTGGACTGCAGCTGTTTATCTGTCTTTAGTATCTTTTCCAAATGCAATGCTACTGCATATGTTTGACATTTAAGAAGAGGGGGAGGGGGTTGGTACGTGGGTTATGGTCTTTTTCTATTGGTCTAGAGTAAGGATGTCTCCTTCAGTCCTTTTACTTATATATGTATTAGGTGCTTCGGGTTGTGCAATACAACAAGCTCTGTTCATAACAGAAGTATGGTGCTGTTTCTGTTCAGAGAACTCACTAGTTATTTTTATCTAACTTCTCCAGGATGAAGCTTTGTGTAGGGTTCTGCAGTTCATGCAATTCTACGTTATTTTGGCTTATGTTATTTGAGCCACTTAGTATTGCCTTTGAGTCACTGCAGGTAATTTGAACCAATATTGTGAGGGGTATTTGTGACTCATTGACTTCCAGTTTACTTATATATTTTGCTGCACTGCCATTATGAATATTAAGTTGTTAACTAGAAAAAAAAATGAATGTTTACCCGTGCATAGTCATTACTTCTGAATCTCTTGATGACTTCTCTGAAATAGCTCTCCTTCTTGGCAGTCTATCATGGTGCATGGATTTCAGTTGTTTGACATTTGGCAGCGACATCTGATGGACAGTGGTGTGGACTATCTTGATTTCCAAAAAACTTATAAACAAGCAGCAGGTGATAAGCTCCTCAGCTAAACTCATTGTTGATATATAACTCTTATGTTGTGCATGTACAGTTTTTGTGTTTACCATCTCAATGATAGTAATATTGAGGCACACAAGCAGGACATCTGGTTACAAAAGTGATATCCATGCTTACAGTCAAACTATTTAACTTTGACCAGTAACATCTTTGTGAATATTTATCTTGGCCATTAAAATAGTGTGTGTACATTTGTCTAAGAAATTAGTTCATAAACATTATAATTTCATTAGATTGTACTCCCTCCGTCTAGAAATACTTGTCGGAGAAATGGATAAAAATGGATGTATCTAGAACTAGAATACGTCTAGATACATCCATTTCTCCGACAAGTATTCTGGACGGAGGGAGTGCAAGTATGGCCAGAATGACTCTTCTTGACCAGGGAGTTACACAAACATCATTTTCAGTCACACATGTCACTACTTATTGCTTTGGTGTATCTGTAGGCTGCGCTTTATCTTCTGTTGGGACTATGTTTCAGGAGCAAGACTTACTAAGCTCCTGTGCAAACTTTTCTTGAACTCTTTTGACTTTGCTACCAGGATGTAATCATGCTTCACATCTGCAGGTTCATTTTCTGAATGGAGAGGCCAACTTATAAGGAATTTTGGTTTTGTCATTGACCTGATAAGCTTGTTGATGTCACTTGGTCATTATTCGATGATCTTTTGGCTCCGTGGTATGGCGTTTCACCTGGTCGACGCAGTCCTCCTGTTGAACTTGCGTGTAAGGCAGACATCACCTATTGGCAACTGTTGATAAACTGTGTTACTTTCATGGAAGTTATTTAATATGTACTGATGTGTCTTTTATCATATGCAGGCTCTTGTAGTTTCATTTTTGAAGAGGATTAAGACCTACATTAAGTTAAGAAAGGCACTCCGTTCGCTCGATGGAGCACTCCCAGATGCTAAATACGATGAGATCTGCACATATGATGATGAGTGTGCCATCTGCCGGGTAACAGTTTTCTAGATCTTCAGAAACTCTGTCATCCTTGACTACTTGTGTATCTGAATTTTTTGCTGCAACTCACAGGGACCAATGGCTCGAGCTAAAAAGTTGCCTTGCAACCATCTATTTCATCTACCTTGCTTGCGATCTTGGTATGCCCTTAATTGCTTTTAGTGTGTTGCCAATTGATGCTTGATTGCTAGTAAAAAATCTTTTGAGTTAAAGGCTGTAGTTATCAGTGTACTCTTCCATATGTCCATGTCATTTAGTTACTTGAATTCCGAACTAAACTATGAGACTAGTGTCCTGAATTCCTGATTTTGCTGTCAACTGGAACTTTCTATAATGGAATCCGTAAAGGAGTTTATTTGATACTTCGTCAGCAACAACAACAAAGCCTTTAGTCCCAAACAAGTTGGGGTAGGCTAGAGCTGAAACCCATAAGATCTCGCAACCAACTCATGGTTCTGGCATATGGATAGCTAGCTTCCACGTGTTAGGAAATATGCAACTTGTATTCCCTGAGGGCCAATGGCCAATATGTATACATGTACAGGTGGTAAACATGCAGGAAACCCCTCATACAACAGGGAAAATATATAGGCTACTCCCTCCGTTCCTAAATGTAAGTCTTTTTAAAGATTCCAATGAAGGACTACATACGGAGCAAGATGAGTGAATCTATACTCTAAAATATGTCTATATACATCCGTATGTAGTTTGTATTGAAATCTCTAAAAAGACTTATATTTAGAAACGGAGGGAGTAGAATATAACTCTAACACCCCCCCCTCAAACTCATGGTGGATAAACAACACTCAGTTTGGAGAGATAGAAGCCATGCTGCGCTCTAGTCTGGGTCTTCATAAAGAAATCTGCCAACTGTAACTCGCAGGGCACATACTCAAGAGCAATAACTTGATCCTACGCACCAGCGCACACATAGAACCAATATGCTTGGTGAGCTCATGCTAATAGCATTGTTAGACAAGAGCAGAGTAGGTGTAGTGACAGAAACACCAAAGTCCTGAAGTAACCACTGTAACCAAGTCACCTCTGCCGTCGAAAGAGCCATAACTCGTAACTCAACCTTTGCACAACGCGAAACTGCACTCTACTTCGTCTTCCAGGCAATGAGAGAACCACCAAGAAGAACACAGTAAGCAGAAAGTAAACGGCGATCCGAGGGATCACTAGCCCACATAGCATTCAAATAGGCCCGAAGCTGTAAGGAACCAGAGCGAGGAAAGAACAGGCGGTGAAAGATCATGCCTTGAAGATATGGAAGAACACGAAGGAGGTGACTATAGTGAACCGAAGTGGGAGCGGAGACAAACTGACTCAAAATATGGACCGGATAGGAGATATCCGGACGAGTGACAGCTAGATAGACAAGACTCCCAGCAAAATAGACAAGACTCCCAACAAGTTGACAATAACGCGACAGATCAGGCAAGGGGTCATCATTAGTATCACAGAGGTGAACATTGAGCTCCATGGGAGTCTCAACAGTGCGCTCATCAGTAAGAGCAGCATGAGCAAGAAGATCCTGGATATACTTTTCTTGGGAAATAGAAAAGCCATCAGAGGTAGAAGAGACCTTGATCCCAAGAAAGTAGCAGAGGGCCAAGATCAGACATAAGAAACTGTTCACTAAGATCCCACTTACAAATCATGGGACGAATACCGGGAGGAAGAGAAACAAGATCCCATGTGCCGGTGCGCTCAAGAGCAACAAGCTCCACTGCCATCGCAAATTGCCATTCGGCATGAATAACAACTTGACGATAAGAAGTCGGCTCAAGAACAGCAGCACCAACGCGTGGAAAACCAAGGCGATCAATAGGCGGAAGCGGTGTGAGGATGCAAGCCATAAGTAGGATGAGATGAGGAAGATGACACTTCAGTAGATGTATCCACATTACACGGACGACAAGTATAATACTAAAGAAAATATGGAAGAATACGAGGAGGATTCATCGAGATAGGCGAAGGTGACAGAGAAGATATCGGGGATGAAGGTGCAGAATCCGGTGACAAGCCAGGCGAGGAGACCATGGGAGATGGTGGCGTTGGACCTGCAACAATCGGAGAAGCAGGGGCAATAGGACGGACGAGCAAGGGCTCGACAGGAGTGATAGGTGTGTCAGGAAAAGTGAGGGAGGATATATCCTCTACTGAAAATGTCAAGGAAGATGGATGCGGGGGGACGACCAAAGAGACACTCGAAAGGAACGCCACCTTGCAGAGCAGTGGACGACTGAAGGTTGACGAGATAGGTGGAAGTGGAGACAGCCTCGACCCAAAAGTGAGGCGGAAGAGAGGCGACGATCATCATTGCACGAGCCGTCTCAAGAAGGTGATGATGCCTGTGCTCAGCCATGCCATTCCAACCATGAGCACCAGGACAAGCAAACTGAGCAAGAGTACCCTACTTAGCAAGAACTCCACGCAACATCTTGGAGTATACTTTCCAACAGAATCAACACGAAACACACAAACATGCGTAGAGAACTGAGTGTGAACCATGGCAGCAAAACACATATAGATAGATAAGACCTCACTATGAGAAGACATGAAATATATCCAGGTGTGGCGAGAGAAATCATCTATAAAGATAAATATAGTAGCGACGACCCCCTTTCGAGGTAAAAGGAACTGGACCCCAGACATGAGAGTGAACAAGGTCGAAAGGATGCTGAGATACAGTGTCGCTATGAGGATAAGGTAACTCGACCTGTTTACCAAACCGACAACCCTAGCAGTCTAAAGACACACCGCTGGAGGATCCAAGAAGACCAAGTTGAACCAAGGATGAGAGACGAGAGCTACACAAGTGACCAAGGCGATGATGCCACTGCTGAAAAGAGCTGGTAGACAAGGCAACGGAGGGGGAGAGACTGTCGGCAGTGGCAGCGGATGGAAGGTGAAGCCAGTCAAGCTTCCAGAGGCCCTGGGAGTCACGGTGCCGGGGGCCAGCAACAAGGAGAGCAAGCGGAGGGAAAGGTGAAGCCAGTCAAGCTCCCAGAGGCCCTGGGAGTCACGGTGCCGGGGGCCAACAACAAGGAGAGCATCAGTATGGCGGTCTAGAATAGAGACCGAGTCAAAGTCGAGAATGACCCGACAACCAGAGTCAACAATCTGACTACCGAACATGAGCTGCATGGTAAGTCGAGGAATACGAGCAACATCAGGAACATGAAAGGATGAAGTGCTAAGAATGCCTCGACCATTAACCGAGAGGTACCATCCGCAGTAAGAACATGAACATGAGAATTGAGAGGTCGAATAGAGGACAAAGTGGATGGATCATGAGTCATATGAAAGATGCTCCAGTATAAAAAAATCCATAGATGTTGGTCTCACAATGCTAGAAGAGTCAATAGCATAACCAGCAGAACCTGTCGATTGAGAACCAGAAGATGAGCTAGCAGGCATCGAAGTCACACAATTTCCTGCTTAGTCAGGGGCTCAACGAAAGAGGTCGACGTAGATGCACCCGACAATAGAGCCAGAGGCAATCAGTAGGGCGTGAAGTCGCGCAATCTCCTCAGTGAAGTACAAAACTAAAGTAGTCAACACAGTAGCACCGGGAGAGGAGCAGCCACCACCACCCGTGGCCGCTAGATGTGGCGGTGAAGCATGACTAGTACCGTCCGTAAAGTCTAAGGGCGCATGCAGACAAGCCCCAAGCGTCATGGGAAGGCACGTGTGCGAGGTGTAGTTTGTGGAGTCATATGCACCAGCACAGCCAGTGAAAGTCGCAAGAGGAGTCGGTGTAGAGTGACAATCACCGGTGAAAGTCGCGAGAGGAATGGGTGTAGAGCGACGTTCACCATGTGCGGAAGTCGCGAGAGTAGTTGTAGGAGAGCGACCAACACAAACTAAAGAAAACGCCAAAGGGAACACAGGCGGACGAGCACCAAGCATCGAAAGACAATGCATGTGCAAGAGGTGATCAATACAGGGAGCACCGTCGAAGATCATAGAAGGACAAGCCGGAGACACCATTTTTTTTCTAGAAGACAATCAGCAGAATCAGTCCCAATAGAAGAGGCCGGCGCCTTGATTCAAACTTTGGCCAAAAGGTACTTTGAACTTGGAACGAGCATGAAGAGATTAATGAGACTTCTTTCTCTCTTGAGTTTTTCTGGCGGACCTACCGCGCAAGATCTTTGGTCTTCCCCTGGAACCGATGATGAAGATGCAGTTAGCAATGCCTGTGATCGGCAGGGATGACTAGCAAGCAAATCAGCAATCAATGATTGCTGGGCACAACAGGCCAGCGAACGTGGCAGGTCACGGCTGTGACGTCATGACCGTGACCTTATCCAGCGGAAGCACCTGCAGGATGGGCGACGCAGACGCGGATGCAGCCCTGCGGAGCGTTGACCCAATCTGGAGGGCAGGACGATGACCCGATCTGTAGGGTGCGGTGAAGTGGAGCGAGCTGACGGGTGGAGCAGCCGGCGGTGGGATCAGTAGCAGTTTGGTTTGATCGGGATCAGGCAGTGGGGACCAATCGTGAGGAGCGTGGTGGCGTCATCCTTAAGCCGAGGGGCGGCCTGAGCGAAGAGTTGCAACAATGGCCTGACTTAGATGAGGTGGGCGGCTCTGCTGTGATCTGGAAGTTGGCCTGTAGATGGGCCGTTGGGTGGAGCAAGTAGCGCAGGCCTGTAGAAGCGTCGTCCGAACGCGGCAAGACCTGGTAGACGGGGCCGATGGAGGTAGATCAGCCATCGGGAAGAACGAGCAGCAGCGTCAGCAGCCAAGAGAGGATGGTGGCGGAGCGATGGGCAGGATTCAAGCATGAGTTGCGCGTGCTAAAAAAGACCTAGCTCTACTATCATGTTAGGAAATATGCAACTTGTATTCCCCGAGGGTCAATGGCCAATAGCCAATATATATACATGTACAGGTGGTAAATATGCAGGAAACCCCTCATACAACACGGAAAATATATAGGCTAGAATATAACTAACACCACGCACCCCTGTCCATGGCTAGTTCTTTGGTGATACTCCAGTCCTTCAGATATCTCTTTACAGACTCCTCCCATGTCAAGTTTGGTCTACCCTGATCTCTCTTGACATTATCAGCACGCTTTAGCCGTCCGCTATGCACTAGAGCTTTTGGAGGCCTACGCTGAATATTCCCAAACCATCTCCGACGATGTTGGACAAGCTTCTCTTCAATCGGTGCTACCCCAACTCTATCCTGTATATCATCATTCCTGACCCGATCCTTGTGTGGCCAGACATCCATCTCAACATGCGCATCTCGGCTACACCTAACAATTGAACATGTCGCCTTTTAGTCGGCCAACACTCAGTGCCATACAACATTGCGGGTCGAATCTCCTATAGAACCTGCCTTTTAGCTTTTGTGCCACTCTCTTGTCACAGAGAACTCCAGAAGCTTGGCGCCACTTCATCCATCTAGTTTTGATTCGATGATTCACATCTTCATCGATATCCCCATAGCCCCAAATATCGAAAGTTGTTCTTCTGAGGTACCACCTGCCCATCAAGGCTAACCTCCTCCTTGTGCCTAGTAGTACTAGTACTACTGAAACCACACCTCATGTACTCAGTTTTAGTTTTACTAAGCATAAAACCTTTCGATTCCAAGGTTTGTCTCCATAGCTCTAACTTTCTGTTAACCCCGTCTGACTATCATCGACTAGCACCACATCATCCGCAAAGAGCATGCACCATGAGATATCTCCTTGTATATCCCTTGTGATCTCATCCATCACCAAAGCAAAAGGATAAGGGCTCAAAGCTGACCATTGGTGCAGTCCTATTTTAATCAAGAAGTCATCAGTGTCGCCACCATTTGTTCGAACACTTGTCACAACATTATCGTACATGTCCTTGATGAGGGTAATGTACTTTGTTAGGACTATGTGTTTCTCCAACGCCCACCACATGACATTCCGCGACATCTTATTGTAGGCCTTCTCCAAGTCAATGAACACCATATGCATGTCCTTATTTGATACTTCATCCGTTCATAAATATAAGATGTTTCCGATATTTCAATATGGACTACATACGGACTGAAATGAGTGAACGAACACACTAAAATGGGTCTATAAATCACCAAAAAGTTAGAACATGTTATATTTGTTAATGGACTGAGTATTACTTACCGGTGCATAGCGAACAAATCATGGACATTTCATCTTCAAGGATCAATTACTGAAGTCATGTTTGAGTGCCCCTCTGTTGATCTGCTTAGTAAATTATTAAAAGCTTAAGTGTCTTTACCATCAAATGTATGTAGGACATTTGCTCCTTGTTTTATTTTACTCATATTGTTGCTATGGGTAGGTTGGATCAAGGATTAATGGAGGGTTACTCTTGTCCAACTTGTCGAAGGCCACTCTTTCTTTCAGCTCAAGGACATTCTAGGTCAACAACAGCAGAGGTAGCAAATGTTCAGCTAATTTCGGAACAGCTAAATATGGGATTAAATCAGCAAAGGGTTCCTGAACAGCAGGATCCTTCAGATGGTGTTTGGAGGTATGCATAAAAACTTACGATGTTCTATATCTGTGGCACTTCACCAGACTCCAGATTGCTTCTCTAATTTTCGTAAGTATTAGATAGATTTCTGATATAATAACGTCATTTCGAAATTAGCCCTCAAAACTCAGTAAAGTAGTGCAATTTGTGGTTCTTTAATTCCCTGCATCGACCCTCTTCAAAGTTAGCACGCACTCAAGAGTAATGGTGTTCTAGTTTCAAAATCTCAGTTTCTTAGTAACTGGCCAGTTGACACTGGTTATTGGAAGTTCTGCTGGAATCTGGTTGCTTAAAGACTTCTGATTTAGCATATGTGCAGTTGAATATAGATGTACTCCCTCCGTCCCAAAATAAGTGACTCAACTTTATACTAGCTTTAGTACAAAGTTAGTATAAACTTGAGTCACTTATTTTGGGACGGAGGGAGTACTTCGAAAATTAGAACACCAGCAGTAAGTTAACATAAGTTTTGTACTCCCTCCGATCCAAAATAAGTGTCACGCAAAACTAAAACCACGACATTTATTTTGGATCAGAGGAAGTAAATAAAATGCTCAGGTGTAGAACTCTTAGCTGTTTTATTAACATGTTAACTCAACACCCAGAAGACATGGTTCATCAATGATGGCAGAAGTGCAGTTTTCCATTCAATTTATGTGACTACAGAGTTGTTGATATTTGATTCCTTAATGTGTTTGTGTTTGTTGTCGCAGAGGTGCGGGTCTTGATTCTCGCTGGGCACCACCGTGGTCGAGCCCTGGGGTGGATGACCCCAGTTCCTCTAGTGCAGTGAGATCCGTGGGGCTTAGTGGAGTTCAGATGATGATGAGGCAGTTCGCTTCTGTGACTGATAATTATGGGCATGCAGATGCCACCTGGAATCTGTGGCCTGAGTCAATGGCAGGCCCTTCAATTGTTCCATCATCTTCCTCGAGGCCTGATGTGGCTTCTGCTAGCTTGCGGTTCCGAGGCACGGCAGGAACAATTAATGGAAGCATGTCGCGGGTTAATACCATGGTAGATAGAGTACGGGAAGTTTTACCCCATATGCCTGACGAGCTAATTATTGAAGTACGTTTCTGTTTTTGCTAGCCTCTTGTTGTAATTTCTCTAGACGCTAGTATGCACTAATGTTTTTTCCTTTTCAACCTTGTTGCAGGACCTGATGAGAACGAATAATGTGAATGCCACTGTGAATAATCTTCTGCTGATGCAATGATAGAGCAATACAACATTTAATGATGATATTTACTGGCTATAAGTTTATATATGAAAAGTTTGTATAGTTAAAGATGAGCCTGCATGTTAAAGCACTGGGTTGTTTTGGTCTATTTCGTTCCATATGGATAAAATGCGCCAGCTTTGTATAGTAGTCATAGCTGTACAACATTATGCTCAATATGCTGTAGGTTAGTGTATGTAGAAAGATGCAAGTGCTACCACCGAAATAAAATTACCATAGGTAACTTGTGTTGGGAAGCTCCCAAAAGATACCTTGAATGGCCTGTGTCAAGAAAATGGTGAAGCTGCTTTTTTTTTTATTATCATGAATCACGAAGTTGCTTTTACCCCTGAACCATGCCTAGGTCATCGGAGCGAATTGGATGATGACTCCCTTTTTTTCTCCATTCTCCAATTTCCTTCACAACTCGTTTGGCATCCATCATTTGGGTAAGAACTTGTGGAATTCATTTACGAATTTCATCACCAATATGTTTGGCTGCCTTGGAATTGCTTGTCAGAATTCTTTCTCGAAGTAGCATAAGGTTGTGGAGGAGCAACTACACCTTGCTGCTACGAAGTGTATGGCAAAGTGTTGAAGGAACTACTTGTGCTAGGTATTGCTCGAGGCAGAAATAGGCCGATGTGGTAGGAGTTCAATCCAAAATTATAGAGCTTAAGATCTTACGCAAAAACACTAAGGTCTATTAGGCCTTGTACAATAAGAGATGTTTAGAGAGATGTTTAGAAAAATAAATCGGGTTTTTCTGAAGCACCGGTGCCTATTTCTATAGGAGAAACGCTTAGTTAAGCGTTTATCCTATACAAATAAGCACCGGTGCTTTAGAAAAGTCTGGTTTATTTCTCTAAGCACCTTCCATTGTACAAGGCCTTATAGGTAGTTGGTACATAGTTTGGTTATAAACTAGGGGTGAGGACCACTATTTATAGGGCTTTGAAAAGTCTTTACAATTCACTTCTGCTTATAGCTAAAATACTCTAGAAAACATTACTTAAGATTAAGGAAAAAAACTAGACTAGAGTAGAAGTATCTAGAAGTAGCTAAATAGATTTGACATATGATTTTATTTTTCTTTTCCTCATCATTCTCCCCTAATTGTTTGGAACTCGACCTCGAGTTATTTTCATAGAGCGCTTCTTTTGGACAGTAGAGAGTCAAGTCCGCAACATTGATAATGTGTGGATATACCCATGTTGCTTAGAAGGTCTATCACATAAACATTATCATTTACTTTCCTCATAGTAGAGAAGGGCACATGCCTTCGCTGCCTAAGCTTCCCTTTAACACGTAAAGACAACCTCTTTTTTTCTGGGTAGACCATCACCTTATCACCAACTTGGAATGATTTCAGACTCCTTTTGCAGTTAACAAGTTGTTTATATTTCCGGTTTAGTGCTTCTAGAGCACCACAAATTTCTTGCTGATTTTGAGTTTCCCATTGATGGTAGCTTTACCAGGTCAACACATGTGTTGTAACTTTAGTGCAGACAATGGAAAAGGACTCCTTCATGTGGATAAATGCTTGAAGTTAATGTAGGAGAACTTTGTAAGAGATAAAGCCAAATTTCATTGTACCTTTCTTTCTCCACAAATGCAATATATCGGTTTCCCTTTGTTCACCACTTCTGTTTGTCCATTTGTTTGTGGATGGGCGGTGCCTGATTTTTTTTAATTCAATGGTGATTTGCTTCCACAAAGTGAGCCAAAATGTAGTAATAAACTTCCTATCATGGTCTGAGATGGTGGACCTTAAAACTCCATGAAGTCTGACCACTTCTCGAAACAATAAGTTTGCCACATGATGATCATCCATTATCTTTATACATGGAATGGAATGAGACATTTTAGAGAATCTGTTGACCACTTCTGCCTAGTAGGAAAAGGACTCCCCAAGTTATTAAAGCTCGAAAACTTCCTACAATTCTTGCTGATATGTACTCCACTTCTGCCTTGTTTTGCTTAACTTCTCACTAAAGAAAGCAATGGGCTTCCTTTCTTGAGATAGAACAACTCCAATTCCTACTCCATCTGCATCAGGCTCCAACTCAAAAGTCTTGTTGAAATCAGGTAACACCAAGACAAGAGCTTGTGAGAGGTTTTGCTTGATCTTGTTGAAACTAACTTCAACCGCTGTTGTCCATTAGAACTTTCCTTTCTGCAAACACGATAATTGGTGCCATAATAGTGTTGAAATTCTTCACAAATTGCCTATAAAAGGTTGCAAGTCCATGAAAATTTCATACCTCATAAATGGTCTCCGGAGTTGGCCAATCTTGAATTGTTTTAACCTTGGAATCATCAACACAAATGCCCTCACGTACCATGACAAATCCAAAGAAAGAAGTTGCGTTTGTAGGAAAACACATTTATTTAAGTTGATGTAGAGCTCATTTTCCTGTAGTAAGCCTAGAACCTTCCAAATGTGATCAAAGTGTTCATCCTCATTCTTGCATAGATCAAGATGTCATCATAATAAACCACAACAAAGTGGGATAAGAAGGGCCTAAGGACTTCATTCATCAATCAAGTATATGAAGGTACTTGGTGCATTTGAGAGTCCAAATGGCATAACTAGCCATTCAAACAACCCTTCCTTTGTCTTGGAAATCTATTTTCCATTCATCAGTGGTTTAATGCGAATTGATGACATCCGCTTCTTAAATCTAGCTTTATGAACACTCTTTCTCCACTAAGCTGATTCGACATGTCATCCAAGTGGGAGATAGGGAATCTATACCTTCTAGTGATCTCGTTGAAGGCCCTACTGTACACACACATGCACCAAGATCCATCTTTGTTTGGCTTGAGCAAGGTTGGTACAACCCATGGGCTAATGCTTTCTTGAATGTGTCCTTTTTCCAGCAATTCGCCCACTTTCTTCTTCAATATATCATGCTATTTTGGGCTATTTTGGTAGCGTGGAAGATTAGGAAGACTTGCTCCCGAAATTAAGTCAGTTCTATGTTTAATTCCTCTCATCGGTGGAAGGCCTTGTGGCTATCCAAGAATGCTCTAAAATTCTGCTAATAAGCCATGTACCTTTGATGAAATTTCGACAACCTGGTGTTCTTCTCCCTTTATGATAAGTACATCACACAAATCTGCCTCCTTCAAGTCTTCCATAAACTCATTAGAGGTGCGGGAGATAGTTAATATACTTCCCCCTCCTCCTTAGAGGTATTACCATTAGTTTTGTTTGGTAGAATAATGATCTTCCTCTTGTTCCAAATGAAAGATTTAAGAATTTTCCTGCCCTTTATGTGTAATCTCCACATCAAATTGCCAAGGTCTCCCAAGAAGAATATGGTTGGCACTCATGTCAACGACATCACACGACATATTTGAGCGATAACGTTGGCTCAAAGAAAGTGGCATGTTGCATTGTTTGGTGACCCTCTTATTAAATCCTTTCTTGATCCACCTAATAGTGTAGGGATTTGGATGATCATGATTTTCAAGATTTAAACGGTTCACCACATCCCGAGAAATAATATTCTCGCAACCACAACTATCAATCAGTAATTTGCATACCTTGCAATTCACAGTGCATTTGCTCCTGAATATTTGCTTTCATTGTGCATCATCAAGCTGTGCTATAGAACATTGGAGATGTTGAATCACACATACCACCTCTTCACCTTCTTCTTGACAAACCTCTTATCCCTCTACATCTTCAAATTCATATTCTTCCTTGTCGACTTCATCATCATGGACAGTCGTGTTAACAAATTTCCTAAGTGGGCAACCACTAGATATGTGTCCCCCTTAACCACATTTATAGAATTCCGGGCCTTCATTTGCCTTACTCGTGCCTCTAGTTTTCTTCGGGATGTGTCGTTTTTTCCTTTAGTGGAGCAGCCTTTTCTTCCACTCTATTAGTATGTCTGCTAGACGACCCTTCGGTATGAGAATATGTAGCCTTAGATACTCCTTCGTGTAATCAAAAAGAGTCCTATTTCCTTGAGCACAATTTTAAAATTGGACAAATAGCATGTGGTCATAGTCAACGGGCAAAACTCTCCCTTTCAAAATAGTCTTCATTTGCTGCCAGGTTATCACATGAGATTCTCCTCTCAGCACGCGTTCTTCTTGAAGGCGATGCCACCATGCAATGACTCCTCCTTTCAGCTTGTAGGTGACCAAAGGAACTCTATGATCTTCCGGAATCTCCATGACCTCAAAGAAAGTCTCCACTTCATAAAACCAATTAAGGCAACCCTTCAATATGAACATTTCTGTTAAAAGTTGGGACCTCAACTCTCACCTTGTATGTACCCCGCGCATATGTAGGGTGTTGGGTTCTACGGTAGGGTGAGTTGACCGCAAATTAAAATTCCTACCCGCAGAACATCTAGGAACATGCTATGAGGGATGGATCGCGCATCGTTACCACTAGATGCCCAATGCCGTGCAGCGGAAGAAGAGTTGGGGCAGCGCGTCTCCGGAGTCGTCTCCTTCCTGTCGATCTCCCACGTAGACGACCAGATCCCACGAATAGGTTTTCCGGAGTGGTGCAAGGGCGCTGCCTCTCACAGCATCCACGCGTGCAGGAGGAACATCGTGCGGCGGACTGCTAGGTCCGATCACACAACCAACAACGAGTGGAGGTGGCTAGTTGTAACACATGCAAAGCCCTAGTGATGGCGCCGAAGCAATCAGCCGAATGAGTGTGTCGCACCTCCACTATATATAGGCATCCATCGCGGGCTCAACACTTGGGCCTCGCATGGACCCTAAAGCCCAAAGTCAGTTTGGCTGGATCCGAGTCCGAGTATGATCACATTTGACTCGTGGAGTCGGATCCAGCCTCACATGTTCCTTCCCTTAAGTGTGCGACCCCTTAGCCTCAAACCGGCTTGGTCGTAGGTCGGATCACCTCTGACCTGCTCGGTTGGTAGCGGCCTCTAGCAAGGCGTGCTGACCCCCAAGTAGACAATGAAGCCGGTTGGCGAACCTGTACAACATGTCACACTTATGTTCCCTTTGCCACACAATATATGTTGTCGGGCTCAAGATGAGTCTGTCATCCTTGTGCTAGCCCGACCACTTTCTTGTTCCAGTGATGCCAACCAATAATAGGATTATCTCATAATCCTTGTCACATGGCCATGCTTATCTTGGTCGAATCACATGAGGGCCCTAGAGTATATCTCTCCAGATCGGAGGGGCAAATCCCATCTTGCTCGACCATTTCTTGCAACATGGATCTGGACAAGCCCGAAACCTACCTTTATAACTACCCAGTTAGAGAGTAACGTTTGGCCGTCCTAGAGCAGGTCTATCACTATCCTGAGTACATGCGCCAGCTCATGTCTTAGGACATAGAACATATGTTGTACTAGAGACTCAGAGATGACCTATCGTTGCGTCTCATAGTCGGGCCTGTCTGACTCAGACCATATCTGGACTCGGATCCGACTATGTCGAATCCGACCAGATCTTTCCAGTCCATATTATTTGACTTGCATCCAATGCAACATGGCCAGTGAGACCGAGCCATCCATCGTGTCATATGCTAGTCTAGTTAGCTGCGCATCCACACATACCTTTCACTAGTGACGTTTTAGGGAATTCATCATACAATGCATAGTCCCACAAACAAGTCACGTACTTGCTGATACACATCATTGGTAATGTCCAAGGACTATCTTTATTCATAAACACATAGGAAATATCATCATACATGATTGCCTCTAGGGCATATCTCCAATATAGGATTGCAGTACTCTCCGATATGAATATAGATCAGGCCCCTCAAGGGCATCAGCATATTCTTCACCTTCAGAAGCTCCAACATAAATTGTCCTTCTTGAAGTACGTTGAACTACACGCTGTTATGGTAGTCTAGCTCCAAGATCACCTCTCCTTCTTCTCTGTTGAACATCTTATTCATCATTTGGTGAATTTTATTCATTGGCAGTAGGGGGAACACATTTTCTTATCATCTCAGCCAGCTGATCTAATCTATGGCTAAGATCTTCACGCAACACTTTGATTTTTTGTTCTACAACATCCGTCCACTTCTCCAATTGATCCATTTCTTATTGTAGCTCCACTCTCAAAGAGAAAATCAAGAGCAAGTGTGGATCAACAAGGCTCTGGTACCACCTAAAGCAACACAAGGCTGTGGAGGAGCAACTCCACCTTGCTCCATGAAGTGTACAACACAAAGTGTTGAATGAAATACTTCAACATGCTACACTAGATATCATTTTAGAAAAGGAAATAGGCCGATGTGGTACTATGAGTTCAATCCAAGACTCCTAGAGCACAAGATCTAGTCCAAGATCTTAGATAAGAACACAAAGTTCTACTATAGGTAGTGGGGTACATAGTATGATTAGAAACTAGAGGTGAGGGCTTCTATTTGTAGGGCTTTGGGAAGCCTTCACATCTCACTTCTACTTATAGCTATAACACTCCACTACTGCAGGATGCTGCTAACGCAACACTACGATCAGAGACCCTTTGACGAAACTATGTGCGATGCAATAATCGCAAACGGGGGTGTAAAAAACCGTCAAAATGGTGCAAAACGTTTGCGATGACGGATGCATCAAACACGGTTCGGATTTTAGTTGCGTGTGTGATGCAGGGCATACGATTCAGTTCAATTAACTGTTTGCGATGAGGAGGAACAGAAGAAACAGGCAGCCAGATGAAGGTGTGTGCGATACATAGCATACGGTTCACTCGGATGAACTGTTTGTGATTAGGCAACACAAAAGAAACGGGCAGCCAGATGAAGGTGTGTGCGATGCACAACATACGGTTCACTCAGACGAACTATTTGTGATTAGGAAACACAAAATAAACGGGCAGCCAGATGATGGTGTGTGCAATGTACAACATACGGTTCACTCGGATGAACTGTTTGTGATTAGGCTCACAAAAGAAACGGCCAGCCAGATGAAGGTGTGCGCGATGTACAACATACGGTTCACTCGGATGAACTGTTTGTGATTAGGCAACACAAAAGAAATGGTCAGCCAGATCAAGGTGTGTGCGATATACGACATGCGGTTCACTCGGCCTTGTCGTTAGTGTGTGACCTCTGTGGCAACCGTTCGCTCTCCACTAGCCTCTTCTTGTATCGTGGCAACCGTCCACCGCTTCTCTGCCTTTCCCTCTCGATTTGGAACTGCTGTCGCACGCTCTTCCTCCCTCCATTTGCCTTCACCCTTCCTTCTGCCATTGTTCGATCATCTTCTCCATGGAGGGAACAGGCCGGAAACGACACCGTTATTCTTGCCCCGATCTGAAAGATGATGTGGCACTACCGTAGGATGCTGCTAACGCGACACTACGATCAGAGACCCTTTGACGAAACTGTATGTGATGCATTAATCGCAAATGGTGATGTAAAAAAACTGTCAAAAAAGATGCAAAATGTTTGCGATGAATGATACATAAAACACGGTTCAGATTTTAGTTGCGTGTGTGATGAGGGGCATACGGTTGATCTGTACGAACTGTTTGTGATGAGATAGAACAACAGAAATGGGCAGCCAGATCAAGGTGTGTGCGATATACGACATACAGTTCACTCCAAGGAACCGTTTGCGATGAGTGAGGTGAACACAAATGATTCGGCGTAATAAGATGTGTGTGATACCCGGCAAACAGGTCGGTAATCAGAATTGTGTGCGATCATTATAGACAGCCCATACGGTCTTTTTTTGTGAATTGTGTGCTCGTCAAGGCACACAGTTCAACAAACCAACCTGTTGGCGATAATGTAGAAGATCTCTGTTGAATACATATTACTAACCGTCTGCGATGAGATTGACAGGATAAACAGAGATATATACAGTCTGCTTAATTTAGTCTTTCTTCTTGTTGTTCTTGTTGGATGGCCCCGCGACATTGTCTTGGCGAGGACGCTTCTTGCCGCTGACCGTTGGCTTTTCATCGCCGCCGTCGTCGTCATCGTCATTGCTGTCGTCGTCGTCCTCCTCCTTGTTCGACCATTCCTCCTCCTCATCATCGTCCTCTTCTTCGTCCTCCGACGGTTCCTCGTCCGTCTGGTTGTCGTCTGACGACTCCGGAGGTGGCGTCCCTTCCATGAACCGAATATAATCAAGGTCTGGGATCGACACCGGACTCATGGAAGACGAGCGGGATGATTATGATGTTGACCTATCATTGGGCGCCAGACTGCTGGCCGAACTGTCGTCCTCGCTGTCGCTCGACATGGCTGCAGAGTGCGTGCTAGTGTGTAGCGCGGCCTGCCGGGGACGATGAAGATGGTGGACACTTAAGCGGGGTATGCAGAGAAGAGGAACTGCCAATTGAAGCGGGGATTGAAGCGAGGGTTGACGCATTATCTAACCGCTGGTATAATCAACCACAATTATTTGTACCCAGTCGCTCCAAATTCCCGGGGTAGCGTAGGACTCCTATTGGCTATTTGGCTGGTTTCCTTTTTTAGGACAAAAACAAGGAACGAGTTTTGGGATTATGCACCGGTACCGGTACGAACGGAGTAGGAAAGTTGGCGAGCAATACATTGAGCTGTTCTTATTGATAAAGCCAGTAATAATCAAACTAGAAAGGAAAAGAAAAAAGACAAAGAAAAATGTCTGCATGAATCTTCACGTAACATCAATGGCATAGGACCTAGATGTGCATTACTTAAAGCACATCTAGATGTGCTTTAGTAATACTGTCAAACAAAACCCCTAATCACCATTGCAAACAACGCATGAACATGTCTAATGAGACAACCACAACTACACATGCTAGTTCCTTCTTGTCTCTTGCTTTCATCTGTTGCCTGTGATTGATTCTTTCTTGCTTCATCGTACTGATTGTACATTCCAGACCAGCCAGTTTCTTCTTCAACTTTACGTTATCTTATGCGAGCTTGGTGATAACACTTTGAGCCCCGCCATGCCATTCTTCATCCAACCAGTTAACAAAGGCACAAGCCTCATATCCCTGCCAATGTTAAATAGTATTCTGGATGAGCGGTGGCATTAACCGAAGTAAAATGATGAACTTAATTAGCACTAACCTCTAAGGGGCAACTGAGAAACCGCCTGCCAATGTCGGATCCCTCCGTACATACACGTCAAGCGGGAGTGTGCCCGTGCACACAACTCAGGTTTTGGTACTTCTCGGTGGCGCAAAACTCGGAGTCGAACCCATGTTGCGGGAGTCTGGAGTCAAGCTCTAGATCCGGCGGCATATCGCTTTCTTGGGGGGGGGGGGTCATTCAGGACTGATTCAACAAGGATCTATACTTTGTACATGCTAAAAAGATCGGGATAGATTGGAACCTGAAAGGACGATTCGGATCTGTAGTACACCTGCCTTCTGATGACCTTAGGCAAGTGCTCGGCGACGACCGCCGTCATGGTGGCGATACGAGTAGGAGCAGCCGCACCGAAGCCATCAACACCACTCGTCCGCATTCCCCCAATGTCAGCGCCACACGAGGGAATTTGGAGGCTATGTAGGGATTTGGGGGAAATGGGGAAACTGTGGAGATAAGCTAACGGTCGGGAACTACTAATGGAACTATATATATGTTGTATATGACACACTGTTTGTACATGTCATTTGTGTTAGGTATTACAACGTCACACACGATTTCTGCACCAAACCGTGTGAGAAGACAACGTAGGTTAGACACAGTTTCCGTTACATAACCGTATGTGATGTACTACCCTGTCCATATAATTGAGTTATGGTGAGATACCGTGTAAACAGCCGCTCTGCGGATATCCGTAAAAAAAACAGCCGCTCTGCATATAGAGATGGCAGCGGCGGCCTAGGCAGCGGCTACCGGAGAAGAGGTCAATCCTCGGTCGGTGGGCGGTGGCGGCGTCATAGGAGGTCAATCCTCGGTCTGCGGCGGGAGATAGGAGGAGCTCAACCATCGAGGTCGGCGGCAGCATGATTCGAGCACATCCATCACGGGCGATGGCGGGATAGTGGAGGTCGAACTTCAGGCGGCAGCCGCACTAAGCTTTGCTCCTTGACCCTGCTGTCTCGGCGTGCCGCCGCATCGCGCTTGTCTGTCTGCTGGGTGGAGGTCGCCGCGCGGCTAATTAATTAAGGTATTCTTTTCGTGAGTGGCTAAATTAAGGTATTCAATTCCTAAGTGTAGTGTTGTACTAGTACTCTGCGTGTAAATTGAATGGCCAATAATTTTGTCATTGCACGTATGGATAACAACATGGAGCGCCCTCAGTAATTATTAAAATAAAACCTTGTGATTTATGCACGCATCTTTGGGTAGCAGTTAATCCGTGTATTAATGTTGTTGTTTTGTTTTTAATTACCATTCATGTGCTACAGATGGAACGATCTCGATGGATGAAGAGTCGGAAAACCGTAGATTTTACCAGTGGCGTGACAGAGTTCATGAATTTGGCTGAAAGTACAAAGAGGAGACTTGGTGATGCGGATTACATCCTGTGTCGATGTACTGATTGTGCCAATACAGAGTCACATGAAGTTACAGATGTCTAGATGCACTTAGTCTTTAGGGGATTCATGGATGGATATACACGTTGGACCAGACATGGTGAAGAGGAGGTCATGGATGAAGATACCCAGGGCAGCGAGATGCCAAACCCCGATCAGTGTCACATGGATGTTGAATCTAACATCGGGGCAGAGGCGTCAAGCTACCAATGGAACACCGAAAAGCTGAAACGCCCACTGGAAAACCAAGACGTCGACGCAGATGACGACGATCTTGATATGCCAGATTTTGCTGCTATGATTGCAGATTTCGAGGGCCCAGAAAAGGATATGATTGGGTACAAGGATCTACCAACCATTGATGCGGACTCCAAGAAAGAATTGTATCCATGTTGCAAAAAGAAAATATTCCAGGTTGAGTGCCACCCTAGCGCTTCTCAGATTTAAAGCAGCAAACAGTCTATCAAACAAGGGCTTCACAGAGATGTTAGGTCTCTTGAAATAAATTCTTCCAGAATATAATGTACTCCCCAGAAGCACGAATGAAGCGAAGAAAATTGTTTGCCCATTGGAACTTGAAGTACAGAAGATACATGCTTGTGTGAATGATTGTATATTGTACCATGGTGAGTACAAAGATTTTCGTGCATGTCCCACATGCAAGCATGCAAGATACAAGCGCAGGAGAGCAAAGGACAAGTACAAATTGGACGATGAGATCAAGACAAGAATCCCGTTCAAGGTTGTTTGGTACTTGCCTTTAATTCCAAGGTTGAGGCGTTTGTTTGCAAACCCTAGAGAGGCAAAGAGGTTGCGGTGGCATCATGATGAGCGAATTGCGGATAGGTTTATGAGGCACTCGAAAGATGGGGCTCAGTGGGAATTAATCGACAAAAAGTTTGAAAAATTTGCCAAGGATCCTAGAAGTATAAGGCTCGGGGAGTGTACTGACGGGATGAATCCTTTTGGCGATATGAGCACCAATCACATCACATGGCCGGTGCTTCTGTGCATATATAACCTAGCTCCTTGGTTGTGTATGAAGAAAAAATACATTATGATGTCAATGATTATCCAAGGCCCGAATCAACCTGGAAATGACATCGACATTTACTTTCAGCTACTGGTAGAAGAAATGCTGACAGTGTGGATGGATGCGCCAGCTGTAAAATGTTATGATGCTTACAGAAAGGAGATTTTCGATCTACATGCGATGATGGTGCACACCATTCAAGATATGTTGGCATTGGGCAACACATCGGGGCAGAAAACAAGGGGAGATGTAGGGTGTGTCACATGCATGGATAGGACAACTAGCAGAAGACTTCCCAACTCGCGCAAAATAGTGTATTTGCGTCATCGTAGGTTCTTACGAAAAAATCACCCATACCAAAAGATGAAAGATGAATTTGATGGTACGATGGAGGCAGGTGCGGGCCCAAGACCCTATGAAGGGGAGGTGGTCCACAACATGGCTAAAAAAATTAATGTTGTGCTTGGCAAGAACCACCCTTTAATGGTGAAACTAACACCCAAGGATCAAGTGTTTAAGAAGAAATCTGTTTTCTGGAAATTACCTTACTGGGAGATTCTACGTGTACATCACTGCATCGACGTCATGCACGTAGTGCATAATGTGTGTGAAAGCATCCTTGGTACTCTGCTCAAGATTAAAGGTAAAAGAAAGGATGGTGACGGTTCACGGCTCGATATGCTTGCTGATCAATCACAACGCAAGAGTGAAGCAGAAGATGATGACAAATTCATCAAAGCTTGCCAGAGTTACAATTTCAGTACAAAAGAAGCAACATAGTTCTTCACCTATTTGTTGTCAGTTAAGACACCCTCTTCCTACTGCGCAAACATCAGAAGTCTCATGGATGTGAGCTCAGGTAAAATGAAGTTGGGACACATGAAGTCACATGATTTCAACGTAATGTTGACACAAATCCTCCCGGTGGCCATCAGGAATCTGATGGACAAAGATATAAGAAACACACTCATTGACCTCTGTGATTTCTTCAACCAACTATGGCAGAAAGTTGTAGATCCTGAAGAGTTGGATCATATGCAAGATGATATTGTAAGAATATTGTCCAACCTAGAGATGTTTTTCCCATCGTCATTATTTGATGTCATGGTCCATCTCACTGTGCACCTTGTCGACGAGATAAAATATTATGGTCCTGTGTTTCTTCGCAACACGTATCCCTTCGAGCGGTTTATGGGAATACTAAAGCGCTTTTGTCGGAACCGAAATCATCCAGAGGCAAGCATCCTACAAGGTTATACCGCAGAGGAGGTGGTTGAGTTTTGCACCGAATACATGAAACAAAGATTTATAGGTTTTCCCCTCTCTCGCCACGAGGGAAGGCTGAAAGGTAAGCCGGTCCTTGCTGGCACGCAAATGGCTGCACCCGGAGAATTGGCAGAGAAAGCCCATTTGATGGTACTGCTTAACAACCCAGTTCTCATCGCTTATGCCGAAGAACACTTGGTGGAGATACGCCAAAGATTCTTACCAATGGTGCCTTCATCAGAAGTGGAGATGAAGGAGCACACTAAGAACTATGCTGGATGGCTGAAGAATCGTTTGGCACAAGGATCCATTAATGATATTGCTATGTGGTTGGCACAAAAGCCATCACCTACGGTGCTGACATACCAAGCATATGACATAAATGGATACACGTTCTACACTGAGGAATGTGATAAGAAGACCTCGTATCAGAACAACTCTGTTCGAATAGAATGCATGACTGTAAATGAAGCTGATAAAAGGGTATACTATGGAACCATCAAAGAGATTTGGGAGCTTGACTATGTGAAAGTTAAGGTGGCATTATTCAGGTGCGCATGGATCCCTCTTGGTCAGGTAAGGATTGATGAGTACAGGAAGAGTTGTGTTAATAGGACAATGATGGCATATCACGCGGACCCATTCATTCTTGCGAGCGATGCTACCCAGATTTTCTTTGTGGAAGACCCGTTGCATAAGAACGACCATTTAGCGATGCATGGGAAGAGAAGGGTACTGGGTGTCGATGATGTTGCCGATCAGGACGAGTACGATGAATTTGATGAGTTGCCAGCCAAGGGATCACGCACCCATGTAACAGAGCAGTGTAAAATCATCAAAAACCCCAAGTTCATTCGGGGTCAACTTAATGATTCTAGTTCCCCCATGTACATGGGAATTAAGCTGTAAGACTAGTCTTTATGCCTACCCTGCAACTTAATTCGTTCAATTTAGAACTGTCGCGTGTACTGAATTTGTGAGTTATGCCCGGTTTTCTGTTGATGTAAGAACCGCTAATATGTTGACCTTGATATGCTGTCAGCTCAGGCAATGAATATGGACTGTTTTCTGTTATTATTATTATTATTATTATTATTATTATTATATCATAGAGGTAGAACACTCAATTAATCTCACTACAATATGTGTGAACAGATATATGCAATCTGGTTTGCGAATAGCACACAGTTTGTTGATGAAAGCCGTGTGCCGACCAAACCCCGCCACCCCGCCCACGATCTGAGTCATGCTTTCTAATTGGTCAGAACCCAAACCCCACGGATCGTACGTCTGCACCGTTGGATGCTCCCAGATCGAATGGTGATCCTCATCCCTTTCGACAGCACATGCAGTTCCGGTTGTAATTTTATCTTTATGCACAAAATGCACGTTAATCTCAAAAATGTCTTAAATATAGCTAACGGTACCTCAAATGCGCCAAAAAATCAAATACGTGGTATATTGGTGATTGCGTACCGTGGGGAAATTTTTATGAGCCCAAACGATGAAGTCACCGGCCATAGGAGTTTGAATTGAAACGTCTCCTTTTGGAAAACCATGATCCTTCATGTGAGATGCTCTGGTTTGGAAGGAGCGGTCATCAAAACTTGTGCCAAACTTTACCAATTTTTTTCCATGGGGTCGTGAGAGCACGCCACATGCACACATCGATTTTGATTATGTCAGAACTCCATCTGAATTTCCTGTAATTAAAATACCAACTAGGCCTACGCCAGTGGCCGCACCTCGCGGCCGAAATGTTTGAAACTTCTCACCGCTTCTCGAACAAACAGATGAAAACTCACAAAGCGACGCACAAATGATCCGTACACCTTTGCTAGGCTGATAGTAAGGGGGTATCATAGCTAGTATCATGCATGCCAACTAGGCAATTTTGATGAGAGCTGTCATATAATTAATTAAATGAAGAAAGAGAGGGTTAAGTATCATACCATGAAATCGTATAATAATAAATGCTATGCTACTATGTGTCATGCATGACAATATAAATAAAGTACTACATATGATACTAGCTACTCTATGATACTATGCATTAGAGAAAGTACACAATTGAGTGACATAATTAAGACTAGCCACAATGGGTAGTAACATAGAATGTTACTAGTCTATGTTACTACCTCTATAGTGGGGAGTAACATATGTGTAGTAACATGCAACACTTCATTTATTAGGCTATAGACTCGTCTTGCCTTGAGATGTGTGATGTTACTCATACTACTAGTAAGACTAGCCACAATGGGTAGAACATAGACTAGTAACATGCCCATGTTACTAGTCTATGTTACTACCTCTATAGTGGGGAGTAACATATGTGTGTGGTAACATGCAACACTTCATTTATTAGGCTATAGACACATCTTCCCTTGATATATATATATATATGTGATGTTACTCATACTAGTAGTAACTAGCTATGTTACCACTTTCATCTCTTTCTTCATTTATTGCATGCCACATCATCTATTTAACCTAGATATGTGTGATGTTACTACCTATATGTTACCACTTTCAGGTAGTTACGACTAGTATGAGTAACATCACACATATATATCAAGGGAAGATGTGTCTATAGCCTAATAAATGAAGTGTTGCATGTTACCACACACATATGTTACTCCCCACTATAGAGGTAGTAACATAGACTAGTAACATGGGCATGTTACTAGTCTATGTTCTACCCATTGTGGCCAGTCTAACTAGCTATGTTACCACTTTCCTCTCTTTCTTCATTTATTGCTTGCCACATCATCTATTTTATCTAGATACGTGTGATGTTACTACCTATGTTACTCCCACTATGAGTAGTCTAAGCAGGCTATAATGAATAGAATAATATATATCTGCTTATTAGTTGGAGGAAAGAGAAGAGAAGCGGGCTCTTGGTTAGTAGAGCCAGTTGCAACACGAGACCGAAGACACTTTGTGAGGATGTAAGGTGGGCCAACTATTGATAAACTAGTACGTATATAAAACTTATTATTGTACATGCCCGCTAAGAGGTTGGCCGTATATGACATGGCAACTACTTATAGCCGACCCTTGGTTGTATTATTAACCATGCTCTTAGTGAGGTAGCTAGTATATCATAGAAGACTAGCTAGTATCAGATCACTAGCCACAGTGGGAGTAACTTCAGCAGTAACATCGACTCCAACTCAGCAAACTTGCTTATGTGGCAATAAGTTAATGAGGAGAGAGATAGTTTGAATAACTTAGCTAGTTACTATAACATCACATGTCCCAATGCAATATGAGTCTATAACCTAATAAATGAAGCTTTGCACGACACTACACTTATGTTACTACCCACTATGAAGGTAGTAACATATATAGTCTAGGGATATATGTATGTTACTAGTGTACTCTCCATTGTGGCTAGTCTCATACTCCCTCCTTTCCGGTTTAGGCTGGTTGTAATGGTATTATCATAAGCGGTATCATGCATGCCAACTAGACTTTCTGGATGATGTGGCACACAACTAAATGAGGAAAGAGAGGATGTGGTATCATATCATGATACCGTGTCATATTAAATGTTGTACTACTACTTTGTGTGATGCATGACAATTAGTAAGGCAACCTAAGATGCTAACTTATGATACTATGCATTACGGAAGTAGTATCCTACACTATCATATGCATGATACTAGTATATGATACTCCCCATTACAACCAGCCTTATAGGGCTCAATTCAAAAATCTCACCAACCAAGGTAGATGGTGAGTGGTGGAATACTTTTTGTAGTTTGCAAAAACACACAATTAATGCTTTTGTTTTCCTCAAAAAATTATGTTTTCCAATGTATTAATTGCGATACATGCATGCATATATAAAGTACATGCATTGGTCAACTTTCTCTTAATACTTGCATGCAATGATTTAATGCACCTTGGCATTTGGACATGTGGTGGGGAACAACCAAATTGAGCTTTATAAAATGGAAAAACTAAAATTTTGAGATAAGCCTATAAACCGGAAAGGAGGGACTATATATGCATGATACTATTATATGATCGGCAACACCTCCGTAATGCGCGCATGCATAGTATCATAAGTTAGTATCTTAGGTTCCTTATTAATTGCCATGCATGACACAAAGTAGTACAACATTTAATATGATACGGTATCATGATATGATACCACATCCTATCTTTCATCATTTAACTTTGTACCACATCATCTAAAAAGTCTAGTTGGCATGCATCGTACCGCTTGATACTCCCATATTACGACCAACCTTATTGGGGCGGCCATAGTGGGGGTATCATAGCCGGTATCATGCACTCGAGAATATAAAATATGATGATGTGGCAAAGAAGTAGTAACATATGTAGATACCTAACACACACACACATATATAATAAATGCTATACTACTTTGTGTCATGCATGGCCATAAATACGGTCATCTATGATATATACTCCCTCCATAAACTAATATAAGAGCGTTTAGGTCACTATTTTAGTAATCTAAACGCTCTTATATATTAGTTTACAAAGGGAGCTAGTACTACTCTATGATACTATACTCCCTCCTTTCCAGTTTATAAGGCTTATCTCAATTTTTTCATTTTTTCGATTTATAAGGCTCATCTCCATCTTCTTTTAAGATTCCAGGGCGCATTAAATCTTTGCATGCAAGAATTAAAAAGTAATTCACCAATGCATGTAATGCTACTACTCAGCTAGTGGCCAAGCATGCATGCACTGCATTTAATCCCAATTAATGCATCAATTTAGTTTGGGTAGTTTTGTAAAGTACGAGATACATTCCTCCACTCACCATATGCCTTGGTTGATGAGATTTCAGATTTGAGCCCTATAAACTGGAAAGGAGGGAGTATATGCACTATGAAGGTACGTACGTAGTATCATATGCATGATACTATATATATAGTATATGATACTCGCCACTATATAAGGCTGGCCATAGTGGTGGTATCATACCCGACGATGTCATGCACTCGGAAATAGCAAGTATGCCAATGTGGCAAAGAATTAAATATATATAAAGAGGGTTAGAGTAACATATAGGTAGATACCGTATCATGTTAAATGCGATGCTAATGTAAATGTTTTAAAAGAGCACATGGTTCACTCACGAAAGCCGTGTGCCCACTAAACCGTGGCCGATGCATCTCCCCACCCCTTTGCCACACGCGCGATCCGAGTCGTGCTTTTTGATTGGCCAGAACCCCAACCCCATGGATCGTACGTCTGCACCGTTGGATTCTCCTTGATCGAACGACGATCCTCATCCCTTTCGACAACACATGTGCATGTTTTGAAATAGCCCCTCCCCAAAAAATGTTTTCAAATAGCATACGGTTCACACACGAAAGCCGTGTGCCTACCAAACCGTGGCCGATGCCCCCCTCGCTGCGCGCGCGATCTGGGTCGTGCGTTCTGATTGGCCAGAACCCAAACCCCACGGATCGTATGTCTGCACCATTGGATGCTCCCAGATCGAACGGCAATCCTCAGCCCTTTCGACAAGAAATGCAGTCCGTCTAGGAATTGATTTATATGCCAACATGCACGGTAAATGCCAAAAATGTCTTACATATAGCACACGAGACCTGAAATGCGCCAGCAAATCAAACCTGTGGTAAAATTGTGATTGGTTTACGTGGGAAAAATTTAGAGGCGAAACGATGAACTGACCTCTTCATTTCAAATGAAATTATTCTGTTTGTGCACACAAGCGCTTAGAGGCAACCGTTTGCATAGGCCTTTCCGCACGCGCGGCGACCGGGGATATTTTTCACCCTTTTCACCTAGGCCGCCAACACCCAGAGTCCCAAGCACCCCCACCATCCGCCCGCGTTTCACTCAACTAGTCCACCGAATCTCCTTCGCCAGCTCCCCCTCCCACCAGATCCATAACAGAACCCTCTCCGGCGCCGCCATGCTCACCCCGGCTGTGTGCCCGCTCTTCGGCGTCAAGCCTACCTCCACTGGCGTTCCCAACACACGGCAGCCCGCCTCGCCATCTTTGTTTGCTCGCCAGCCACCCTCGAGCATATCGATGCAGTAACCCTCGCCTCTCCTGTGGTCTGGCCGGGTTTGCATTAAGAAGCCTGTTAGTTACTGCTCTCCATCGCGGTGAGGCATATTTCCTCGCAATCCCTCTTCCAATTTTGTTCCGTATGTTCCCAAATTGGCTATAAAATAACGAAGAGCGTATATATGTTCATTATCTACCTTCCTTACTACATATAAGCTGTATTTGTTGCAATAAGTTACTGCCTATTTACAGATCACGGGCGCCTGAGTCACACAAACTCAACAAATTAGCCGTACATTTTCTAATTTATTGCATGGCATGTTTAGAAAGCTTGATACCAAGTTGTTAGTTTTATGCTTATCCTCCTTTCTTGAGTTTCACATGTGTTCTCTGTAGATGCCGAGTAGCAGTGACAACACTCATTCAGGCCATGTATCTTCATCTGATTCGGACAACCCTAGGTCTTCAGCAGATTGTGAGGGATCAAGCAGTCTTGAACGGGATAGAGCTGCAGCAATTACCCTTCCGGTCAGGACACGGAGGAACGCTCCAAGGAAGCCCACACACCAGCCTAAAGGTGTATATGAAGTAAACGAGATTGATTTAAAGTCCCGGGCTCCAACTAAACCAGATAAAGCACGCATGAGGTTCAGGAGTGTGTGTGGATTTCTTGACAGGGCAAGGCTCAACATTAATTTGCCGGGGTTTTGGAAGGCTGACACAGAAACACGGCGAAGGATAGTCCGGGAGATCATGGATCACTTCAACGTTCCAGAGCAGCGGAGAATGCAGGTGGAACACGCTGCACTAAAGAAGGCCAGGGATGCTTGGAGAAACTAGAAGCACGTGCTGTACAAGAAGTAATTGAGTGAAGGCAAGGACCCAATCCCCGCATACCCCCAAATTACAAAGGCAGACTGGGCAGAATTCAAAAGGGTCAGCGCAACTCCAGAGTTTGCTGAGAAGAGTTTCAAGCAATCGGAACTTCAGAAGAACATACACCCCCACCGTATGGGTGTGGCAGGATACTACGACATGAAACTAATACGGGAACAACAGGACAAAGAAGTAGTAGCGGCGGGTGGGAATCCGGCCTTTAGTGAAATCAGGGGCGAACGTGCTAGAGACTACTTGCGGCACATGCAAAGAGGTGTGATGACAGAACTTATTACTTTGAAAACGCACGCGACGCCAAACTGTATGAAGTGATGGTAGAGGCTTCTAAGATCCCTGGAAGGTTCTACAGGAACTCAGGGCCATGTGACATTCTGTCCATTGCTCTGGACACAAAAGAGCCCCCTAGCCGTGCAAGGGGTATAGGTGTTAATGTCCCGCACAAGAGGGCTTTCACACTCAGCAAAGAAGAGAGGCTCAGCATGAAAAAAGCGAGGAGTGAAATGAAGCAGAATGCATTGTTTGAAAAGTTGTAGGAGATTTATCCGGCTGTTCGAAAGGATGTTGAGGAGTCAATGATGATGCAGAAGACTCTAACACTGACAGATAGCCAGGAGATGGGAGGGAAGGCATGCATGGATGATGCTGCTTATTGTGCGACAACACTGCACAAGAGTAGCTGTGCATCAGCTGACCCTAGCGACACTGAGACTGCAGCTTCTCGTGATGATGCTATATCTGATCTATCTGGAATGAAAGACAGATTGAAGGGCGTGCTTACACATTATGAAGGTACATTAAAATGTGCAACAACCTGGGTTTGCCCATCCTTCTTGGAAGATGGCCTCTTCTTGGACAATGTGCCATTGAAGCCAGGCTGTGTGAAGTGCTATGTGACTGAAGTAAAGCCTGGATTCAATGAATTTGCCCTGAAGAATGTCCTAGGAGACTTCAATGAGAAAGTGACCTTGGGAGAAACACTGTTACATCACATCCAGTGGCCAAGAAAGGAAATAGAGTTCATCGATGAGATTCCTGAAGCCCCGCCAAGAGCAACCACTGTCGCCCCTCAACCGGTGATGCTCTCCTTGCCACAACAGCTCTCGTGGGATGATGCATCAACCTGTGATCAGCCAGACCGACTTTGTGGCGTACATGCCATGTCATTCTCCACCCCAAAGCAGCCAGTGGCAAGGCCTACAACTGCTGATGACGCACCACCGGTTCAGATGCCGGCCGCTGAAGCAGCAGGGGGAGACCCAACTGCAGCACATGCTTAGCAGACTAACTTGGTGGAACAGACTGCTAAGCAGTCTAATGCTTCGGAACCGCCTGCTAAGCAGTCTAATGCTTCGGAACCGCCTGCTAAGCAGTCTGTAGGTCCAGAACCGACTGCTCATCAGTCCGTCGGTCCGCAGGCGCGTGATCAGCATACCAATGCGTCAGCACTTCCTGCTCAGCAAACCAACGTGTTGGCACAGCCTCCTCAGCACACCGACAAGTTGGCACCACCTGTGTAGAAACCCGACATAGCTTCAATGCATGGTCAGCAGTCTGATGCCTCTGCTCCTATAGCCTAGCAGTCCGTCATGACAGCACCGCCAGCTCAGTGGTCCGGCCTAGATAAACCGTCTGCTAAGAAGTCCGTCCAAGCTTCACCGTCTGCTCGACAGTCTACCTTGCAGGCAACCAGACGTTCTGCCAGAAATGCTTCAAGTACCAAGAAGGAAGTGGCCAAAAAGGCTACACCCACGACCATGAGGAAGCACAACGGGAGAGTGAAGAGGAAAGAGAACGATTGCCTCTTACTTAAAGCACTCATCGCCCGGAACCAAATTAACAGTAACTTGTTTGAATCAGGGAGTAATATTATTTCTGACGCCATGGATGATGAAGAAGTAGAATTGTTGCTTTCTAAAAGTAAAGCAGACGTACTTGAAGCACGCAATTACGTCCATGGCCAGCCATTTCTTGTTGGCGAATACTTTGATGAGTGCAGCTCCAGTTGCCGCGAGTTACATGAATATTGCATGGATCAAATGTCAGTAGGTCATCATGCTTTGCTAGTCCACTACAATAGAGATCATTTCCGACACGAAGCTGGTTCCATCAATGTGAGTTTCGAAGACTTACATCTCTTCTTCAACTTCAACGTGCTCGATGCACTCTTGTTAGATGCCTGATTTTGTAAGTACTTAACAAACTCTGATCAACTTCTCCATACAAAGCTGTAAATGATAAACAACTAACTGCATTTTATTCCTCTCAGGGGATTGAACATGCAGAGAAGAAAAACGGAGAGTGTGTATTTTATAGATCCTGCATTAGCAAATGGCACAACATTAGATGGTAAGGACCGACGGGACTGGGCCGTTAATACGGTCCTCCATATCTTCGAAAACACGTCCCATGCAGAATCATTTCTCTAGCCATATCATGAATGGTAAGTCAAGTAAACAACCACGCATACACTAATTGTCTTTCAGATTTCGACATCATTCATAAGTCCATGGATTTCTTAATATGTAGCAATCACTGGATATTGGTATTCATTGTTCCAAACAAGAACACAGTTTACTACATCGATTCTCTTAGAGAGTCAACAAACGCTCAGGATCTGATGCATGTTCAGCAATTCTTGGATAGGTATTGAATTCTATGATGTTGAAATTAATTTGCATTCATATCTGGTTCAATAATTGATGTTGTCAAAATTCATCATCATTTGCAGTGTGCTCGCAGTGTGGAAAACTAAACCAGGGAACCTGTTCAAGATGGAACAACCCATGCAGCACGAGATTGTTCTCCGATAACACAGTGAAATCCGTTATTTTTGGAAAATTTATCCAACAGTCTGCAAATACCTTTCCTTACGCTAGTCAAATGTTCAAGCTTCTAAATAAACCTCTTTCTATTTTTTCCAAAGAAAAAATAATACCTCTAACACCGGTTAGGTTGTTCCTAACAGGACAAATACACGACTAATTTTGTACAAAAAGTTTCAGTGTCCTCAGCAAGAAGCAGGGACCAACCTTTGTGGATACTATGTTTGCAGACACATGATCTCCATATGCAAATTTGCTGATAGTTGTGACGATCCTCGCGAATTAGTACCAGTAAGTCTATCTTAATTAATATCTTCTACTCCACTCATATGGCACATTCTGATCTTAAAAATACTGTAGCTCATCTTAAAACTGAGGACCCCTGAACCGCTCCCGGCTAGTGAATTGCTGATGGTTTAGAGATTTATCAGCGACTTCTTCCTGGATCACTACATCAATCCCACTGGTGATAATGAAGATTTCAGCATGTGTTCTCCTGAAGCATTGAGTAAGAGTCGCTAAACGTATAACGCATGAATCCATTGTTTTCCATCTGATGAGGTCTTCGTATTTTGTACACTATGATTAATTATGTAATGCATATATGTGTGGAAAAATCATTGGAATTTAGCTACCATATGTTCAATTGCAATTGTTGCGAAATCTGATGAATGTTCTTCCTGTGGACACTATTTGTTCAATTGAATATTGTGGCGAATTTGCTTTTTGCGTACCGGTTCAAAATGGGATATTTTTGTTTATTTGTTCAATTGAATATTGTGGCGAATTTGCTTTTTGCATGCCGATTCAAAATGGGATATTTTGTTTTAACCTGGCAATTGCTCCGCACACGGTTCAACTAAATGAGTGTGTGCGATCCACATCGGAAAGCATACGTCAATCGTAGCGGAACCGTCGGTGATACACAGCAGATCGCAAATGATTTGCAGTGCTACTACGTGTGCGTAGGTTCTCCGGAACCATTTGTGATATCGCGTTACCGCACACGAGAAATGGGAGTAGACTGTGCCCAATGCAAAATACAATGCCAGTCGTAATTTTTTCAGGAAACGTGCAGGAATCCAAACGAAAAGCACACGTCACTCTTGCGGCAACCGTCGGTGATACCTAACAAATCATAAATGGTCTGCATCACTTATATGTGTGCGAAGGGGCTCCTGAACTGTTTGTGATAGAACATTATCGCAGATGGTATTTGTTGGAAAACGTGTGCGATGGAGTCTAGCATGGTAGATGGGTTACGCAGAAAACTCGTGTGCCATGGCGCACAAATTGTACACCATTCATATGTTGGCCAGTGTGCCTTACATATTGTTTCCCAAACGGTTCGTTGCGACAGACCGTATGGTTCCACTGCGTCATTAGAAATGCTTAATCACCGATACCACACATGCAAAAGAATTTAGTGTGTGCTGCATCGCACATGATTACATTTTGGAAGGCCTTTGGATCACTGTTCCATATCCCCGACGGTTTCTGGGTCGTGTGGGAAGGACACCCTATTGCACACACTCACTTAGCGACGGTTCCAAATGCCGTCACGGAAAGGGGTTAAAAACCGTTTGTTTAGGACCGAAGCGCACCAGTGTGGTGGAGGAACTCATTGATCGGTGCGATGTCATCACCTCGGCTAGTATGGCAGGTTCGTTCAAGACCATTCTCGACTCAACTAATAACATCATTACAAGGAACCCAAGGGTCTAGGAGCGGTTTGATCTCCCCTATCTTCTTCGCCATGACCCTGCTGACTGGCATGGGGACAAGGGAAGCCTCGCCTCGTGCAAGTTGATGCCGCTTGATAACGATACATGTGATGTTAAGATGCCATCGCTTGAGGGCAAGGCTTGGGCAGGTGCAAATGGAGATTGGGTTGTTTATATTGGGTACAACTGCAAGTGGGAACTTGTGAATGTGTACACTCGTCATCGGGTTCCACTTCCAAAAATCTCATACTGCCCAGAGGTTGAGTACACCGGTATTCTACGTGAGTTCAAATACGGTCATGGTGACTATCGTTTACGGAAGATAGCAATTTGTCGAGTTCCCATCCGCTTTTGGGATTACACGAACTATGAAGTTGTTGCTATCTTCGACAAGCTTGTTGCCGCCCTTACTTCCACGCCTCGATGGATATTGCTCAAAAATCAATTTCTGTAGACGGATGAGTACTGTGATGCAATTCAATACGAGGGTCTTGTGTTTGCTGCCACCACTCGTGGCACTATTTTTGCATGGAATTCTGATTCTTTCGGCACGTTTGTCTTCCACCGTAATTATAATTGTTTCATCCACATGCATGCGGGTTAGCTAGTTTCCCTTTACTAATTAACCTTCTTGTGTTTCCAAGGTCCTGTGAACATTCCACCATCTATACTTGAAATTTTTTATAACCAAGGGGGAGATGACGATGCTGATGATCACGAGCATGAGGACGAGCATGACCCATATACTCAATGGCGCCTGGCAATTTATTCCGATGGATCACCTCTTCTTGTCTGTATACAGGGCACTGCTGATGTTATTAAGGAAGCATGTGTCGTCTTGCATGATCGCACTCTTCGGACCTATTCCAACATCCATTGCAGGGTATTCGGGATGGATACTAGTGTAATAGTGCCAACACCTTCTCCCTGGTTCAGTATTGAAAGTCTTGGAGGAAACTCGCTCTTCCTTGGACAAAACTATCCAATGATGGTGGAAGGCGATCCAGCTGCTGTTGACACAACATTGCTACCATTTATGAGAAGCAACTGTATCTATACCTCGGACATTGCTATGCTTCCCTACCGCCCCAATATGGGTCCTGACATAGGCCGCTTCAGCCTGGATGATGAGTCCTGCGTTGGTCTCGAGATTAACAGTAGCCGGCCCTTCCCATAGAATCACTTCTGGTTCAAAGAAAGCGTTTCCAACGCCGACGAGTGGTTGAGATGAAGTTCATTTCATCGCTTTGTTATTTGTTGTGTGAGAAAAACTTTACTTTACTAGAATGTTTTGTTGGAAATGATCAATAATCCAACGTGTATCCTCGTTGTCATTATGGGTTGACACTTGTTGTATGTAATCAATGGTACATTTGCATATGCGTCCATCAACTCACCCCAGCTAGTGGTGTCCATATGAACAATGCTAGTGATTTTAGATGCAAAAATTATATAGTGCTAGTGATTTTAGATGCATATTTTGACAAATCACAGTGTTACAAGGTTGACAAATGGCAATGTTACTAGATAAACAAATGTCAATCTTTCCAGTTTGACAAATGGCAACATACCCAAAATGACAGATGCAAATCTTACCCAATTGTTTCTACGTGGTTGCACAAGGGTCATGCAAAACAACCGTTTGCATTGAAGGGATGCACAAATCCTGCACTGTACGGGAAAACCATAGCTCTCACTTTGCATACGAGTGTTCTATCTAAAACATTTGCGATCAAAAGCTGTAGAAATCCTTCTCGGCACATTTTCCCTTGGCTTCCTGGGGAAGCTGTCGGTTTGCATACGGGTGTTCTAACTAAAACGTTTCCGATGAGTGTTTTACATTTAAATACCATTGAAGTTTTTTCAAAAGAAAATCGTTTGATAAGTCTGTACATTAAGAGAGAAAACACAAGTTCATTCAAACCATATCTTTCATTCAGTCACACCGCGAATTTATATTCATATGATCGAGAATTCGAGATATAGTATTAAACCCCAAAAAACTATTTCTGGCGGCAGCGGAGGCGGCATGCCGCGCCATCATTGTCGTTGTCGTCCTCCGGGATGCCGCTGTTGAAGTCTTCAAGGCAGCACAAAATGTTCTTCACTTGTAAATCAAACATCGTGTCGTCGCGTGATCGACGAGCGGGGCGCGGGAGGACGACAACTGGCGTCGCTGAGAGGTAGTGGTCGACGGCAGCGTCCCATGCCGCTGAGGGGGGCACGAGCGCGGCAGGTGCAGCCAAATGCATGGGGACCGGCACCGCGGTGGGTGGAGGGGCGCGCATGGGCAGGGGCACGGGTGCGGAGGGTGTAGCCAAACGCACGGGGGCCGACACCATGGTGGGTGGAGGGGCACGCACGGGCACGGGCGCTGGCGCTGGCATGTACATGAGCTCGCGTGGGTCCGCGGAGACCTCGCCGACGCCTACGGCTTCCAGCTCTGCGATAGTGCTCGGCGACCAGCCCGTCAATGCTACAGGGATGGTCGCTGGCGTGGGCATGGGGATGGGAGCTGGGACTGGAGCGGGGGCAGCAATCGCCGCGGCCAGCTCGTTCTGGGCCATGTCCATAGGCCCCATTCCTTCTTATTTTCTATCTCCTCCGGCTTGGAGTCGACTTCACAAAACTTGAAGACTAGTGGCAGATGATCATTCTTGCCATGGCGTTGGTGGAGGTTTGCGGGAGGGAGGGGAATGGGAGGCGAACAGTAAGGCCGCCCGTATTAAACAACGGCTCGGGCACCATTAATGGAGAGGAAGGCAGGCGACCATGGAAGTCAAAGGGCTCGCTTCCAGTGAGCCTGCGCAGTGTACAGCTCGCATGCTTCCTGATGAGCCTGCACATTGGAGGATAGCTTTCATGCCTCTCGGTAAGCCTGCGCACCGGACACCGCTCACACGCCTCCCATTTAGTCAAGGTCAAGCAGCTGTCCGCACGACACCTCCTATAGCCATTAAAACGAAGACACGCGGCGTCACGTGAATGGTTAACAGAACGTACACGATTTGAATTATACAACCGTTGAGATATTAAAGTGGCAGCTATTTTTTTTCAAAATGCCTTTGTTGGCTGTTACTCGAGTGCGCCTTCTCTCAAAATGGACATGAAAAATACCACAGCATGTCGGGTGCCATTCCATGAAAGCATGCCAAGTTACATGAATTTCAGACGAGTTTTGGATTTACTAGAATTTTAAAACAAAGTATCTCAACGTTTTACCGGCAATCAACGGTGCCCTGGTGTTTCAAATTCATTCCCATTTCTTGCATGGGACCAAAGCATGCACCCAAGGACACAGATTTGATTTTTCAACCAATTTATATGCATTAGAGCATGTGCATGTAGTTCAAATTTGAATTATGCACATAAATGCATCGAAAACTCAATTAATGTATAAAAATTTCCAAACGAACCTCGAAGAATCCCAAAAATTGACACAACACGCCTGTTGTTCTATGTTGACACAAGAAATTTTTTGAAAGGAATAAGAGGCAATGGATATCGTTTCATCCCCAAAGGTGGGACGTTCCCTACTGAAACCATCATGCTTGTTGTGAGAAGCTCTGGTTTGTGAGAAGCATATCCCCAAACCAGCCCCAAATGGGACAATAAATTTACCATGGCATGTTGATGCCACTCCATGATAGCATGCCAAGTTTCATGAATTCAGACAAGTTTTGGATTTGCTAGAATTTAAAAACCAGGTATCTCAATGTTTGCGGCCAAGTGACCGTGGCAGGGTGTTTGACATTCATTCCCATTTCTTGCACGGGACCTAAGCACGCACCCAAGGACACATATTTGATTTTTCAACCAATTTATATGCATTAGAGCATGTGCATGTAGTTCAAATTTGAATTATGCACATAAATGCATTGAAAACTCAATTAATGCATACAAATGTCCAAACGAACCCCGAAAAATCCCAAAAATTGACACAACACCCCTATTATTGTATGTTGACACGAGAAAGAATTTGAAAGCAATAAGAGGCAATGGATATCGTTTCCTCCCCAAAGGTGGGACGTTCCCTAGCGAAACCATCAGGCTTGTTGTGAGAAGCATATCCCCAAACCCGCCCCAAATGGGACAAAAGAATTTACCATGACATGTTGGTGCCGCTCCATGATAGAATGCCAAGTTTCATGAATTTCATACGAGATTTGGATTTACTAGAATTTAAAAACCAGGTATCTCAATGTTTGCGGCCGAGTGACCGTGGCAGGGTGTTTGACATTCATTCCCATTTTCTTGCATGGGACCTAAGCATGCAATCAAGGACACATATTTGAATTTTAAACCAATTTATATGCATTAGAGCATGTGCATGTAGTTCAAATTTGAATTATGCACATAAATGCATTGAAAACTCAGTTAATGCATAAAAATGTCAAAACGAACCCCGAAAAATCCCAAAAGTTGACACAACACTCCTGTTGTTCTATGTTGACACGAGAATTTTTTGAAAGCAATAAGAGGCAATGTATATCGTTTCGTCCCCAAAGGTGGGACGTTCCCTACCGAAACCATCAGGCTTGTTGTGAAAAGCTGTTGTAGGGTGGAGACCCTAAGCGTAGATCTTTCACGAATTGGAGGGGAATCCACGAAGAACGCGAAGAACACGAAGAACAAGAGGGGAAATCACAAGAGGAAAACACTCAAGAACAAGTCCAATCACACATCCAGTAGACTCACACTCACACAAGATCCACAAAGGTACAAGAACAACAAAGGGAAAGATACAAGGTAAAGTTCATCCCAAATCCAAAGGAGATGAGGTCTTGATGATCCTATGATGGGGATCCTTCTGTCAGGACCCCGATTCTAAGTCACACCGATCTAGCCTGTAACACCTCATATCACTTTGCGGCCTCACGCACGGTATTCCCATGGGTGTCGCCTTACCATGGCCCGGGACCGCTTGCGCCTTTTGGCTCACGTATATGATAGTGTCGCTAGCATCCATATGAAAGAGAACCCGGGCCGACATGACTAGTCGTGAACCCAAAGTGGCACTAACTTACAGGTACAGGCATACATGAATCAACATCGAGCATGTCGATCAGCAGCGTGCGAATCCGGGCTGTAGCACTGGGCTAACAAGACTCCGGATGTCACCGCGTGAAATTTCCCTAAAGGGACAGACACAGGAACGAAGTGAATCACATGCCGGCCAGTCAAGTGTTCCGGAGCAGTAGTGCTGGGCTAGCAGGACTCCGGTGAACTGGGCTGTAGCGGACTACTATGGCTCTTGGAAGCACAAGACTACATTTCCCCATAAGAGAGGCTACCAAGGATAAACAACTAGGTTGTCGGATCCCACACATGCCAAGCATTTCAATCATAGACACAATATGCTCGATATGTGTAAATACAACATGGCATCACAACATAACTCTATGACTCAAGTATTTATTCATTAGGCTCCGAAGAGCCAGATATTACAGACATGGGTCTCATGACCCAGCATTCAGAGCATACCAGACAAAGCACATGTGGAAGCTTAACTTGTCTGAGTATAGACAACTACAAATGAAGAAGGCTCAGAAGCCTGACTAACTACAAGACCTTCCCAAGGGTACAAGATCGTAGCTGAGGTAACAAGCTAAACGTCGAAGTCCATGTGGAACTACTAGCGAGACTGAAGTCTCTCTGCAAAACATAAATTAAGAAAACGTGAGTACAAATGTACCCAGCAAGACTTACATCAGAACTAACTACATATGCATCTGTATCAACAAAGGGGTAGTGGAGTTTAACTGCAGCAAGCCAGCTTTGACTCGGTGGCTATCCTGAACTACGACTGCAAGTAACTCTTTTGAGGTGGCGCACACGAGTCCACATATTCACCATATCAATACAGCACTATGGATCCGCTCCCCTCTCCCTACGAGAACGCCATCCATAGCACTCACGCTTATCTTGTGCATTTTAGAGTATCCACTTTCACTTGTCTATGAACTATGCAAGGGGTCCAAGTTTCCATATCCGAGGAATCCGGCTATTTGAATAGATAATGATAACCTTGCAGGGGTGTACTTCTTCACACACGCTCTCGCCACTTATCGCCCTGTACACGTCATGTACCTTGGCAACCTTCAAGCGGAAGCCAGGCGAGGGAGTCGGCCACGACCTGACTAACCAACATGTCTCTAGTCCAGGTTTATCGCCTATTCGGGTTCCATCCGCAAGGAGATCCGGCCGGGGTGTCGCTCACGGCCCCAAACGATGTGTGCAGGGTTCCCAAGCCCACCATCCGGGTGCCACTTGGTACGCCGTGCCACTGTGCCTAGTCTGTCCCAAGCCAACCTGTACCGGGTGCCACTTGGTAGACTACTAACACTACCTACAAACACCAGAAACTAGTTGCAACTCCTGGACAGAGATCGAGTTGATTAATAAGCCGAGAGGGGCCGAGTTACCGGAACCCAATGTGTGGTAGTAACTGTTCATGGATCACGAACACAGAACTCAGTTCCTGAGAACGGCTGCAATGAGACAACCCACCATGTACTCCTACATGGCCTCTCAGCGCTACCTTTACCAAATCGTGTTCACACACTTAGCTCTCAACAGTAGGACATGTTAACCATGTTCCAATTCATTCCCGATGAATCATACCTGACTCAACTCTAAGCAGTAGCAGGCATGACAAACAAGCATGAATGAGTAGGCACATCAGGGCTCAAACAACTCCTACTCATGCTAGTGGGTTTCATCTATTTACTGTGGCAATGACATGTCATGCAGGGGAAAGGGGTTCAGCTACCGCAGCATGTAACAGTTGAATCGTTGTTGTCCTAATGCAGTAAAAGAGAGCAGGAGCGAGAGAGTGGGATTGTATCAGAATGAACACATGGGTTTTGCTTGCCTGGCACTTCTGAAGATAGTATAGTTCTTCATCGGTGTCATCGATCTCATCGTCGGAACCACGTTTACTGAGGGGGAACAAATACCGGCAAACAGAGGAAGAACACAATCAATGCAATGCACATTCACATGAATGACATGTCATGTTAAGGTACTGAATTCACCTAATGCAATATCTAGCCAAGTTAATTGAAGTGGAATTCAAACAAGGTTAAACTCCAACTCCAAATGCTAGTTCATAAATTGCCCTAATCATGATTTATCCTATTCAGTGAGGTTAACTTGTTCAAAAATGCATGAAAATGCCATAAACAGATTCTTCATATTTTTTTGATAATTTTTCATATATAATTTATTTCATTCCGAGTTACAGTTGATTTTCTATGAATTTTTGAAGTTTTAACCATTTTCTAAAATTTTCTAAACCTTTTCTGATTTATTCAAATTTCAGAAAATAGTTACAACATCAGCATGACGTCAAGATGACATCATCAGGTCAACCGGGGCTGACCAGGGTCAAACCTGACACGTGGGGCCCACATGTCATAGGTTCAGTTATAATTAGTGATTTTAGTTAAACCTAACCAAAATCGTTAGAGGGGCTAGGCCCACCGGTCAATGGCTGCGGGTGTTAATTAGAGCCTAAACTAATTGTTGCCACGTCATCTAAACAGGGTTTCGCCGCCGGCGACCTCATCCGACGGCGGAGGCATGTCGGAATCGCTGCTCCGGTAGCGGTTCGATGCGCCGAGGGTACCAGTGGAGAGCTCACGCTCGTGCGCGACTAGGGGAGGCCTCGGGAGGCGGTGGGGTGGCCAGGAACAACGACCACGTCGGCTTTGGCGGCGGCCGGAGCTCGGGCCAGCACGGGCGCGGTGGCTGCAGCGCGTTAGCCAGAGAGCAGAGGAGCGCGTCGGGATCCTGGGGACCTGGAGAGCACATGGGCGCTACTGAAGCGAGCGGAAGAGCTCCGAGGGCGTGAGGTTCGTCGGCCATGGCAATGGCCGGAGCTCGGTGCTTGCAGGGACGGAAGCTACGGCACGAGAACGAATAGGGGAGGAGGGGGAAAACGAAGGAGTCCTCACAGCGAAGTTGTTTAGCAGCTCAAACGGCTCGGGGAGGCCCTCTTCGGCGCGAATCGACGGTGGCGATCCACGGGTTGCCAGCGAGGAAGACGATGATGCTGACGGCGCTGCAATGCGCCCGGGCTTCTGATCTTCAGTGTTCAGACGAGGACGAGCTTCTCTCTGCGGCTGGACACGGCGTGGGGCCTAGCTAGGGTGCGCGGTGGCTACGACGGTGAGCAGCGGCTCTCCAGTGCGCTCGACTTCGGGGGAGAGACGAGGCAGGAAGAGAGGGGAGCGATCGAGGGGGTCCAGGGGTCTGCGTGGCAACGCCAGAGGCGTCCAGGCCGTCGAGGAGGCAGGCGAGAAGGGTGGAGGTGGCGCGCGCGTGTGCGTGTACGGCGGCCACACGCCCTGCCTACTGGCCTGGGGAGGAAGACGACAGGGGAGGTGGAGGTGGGCTAGGCCGGTACAGTAGCGGGCCACGTAGGTGGGCTGGCCTCTCTGGTGGGCTTCACAGGTGAGGCCAGGTAAAAACTGCTCTGTTTTATTATCTATGTTGTTTTCTTTTTGTTTAATCATTTTGCCACTGATTCAAATTCAAAAGTAAATCAAAGCAGGGCAAAAGCTTCTGAATATTTGTATGTTGCCATTATGGACTTTTCCAAAGGCACATAAATAATTTCAGGGCCTTTTGAAATATATTCTATATAAAATGAATATAATCCAAAGGTCAAATACTTATTGATTTAAATTCAAAGTCCCAAAAATAATTCCTTAAAAATGTTCCTAAATTTTGGTTTGATATATAGTTCTTGCCAAAATTCTCAAACATTGCAAAAAGGACATCTTGGAAACAAAGAATGAGATTTCCAGGGTTCTTTGCCCTTCTTTTGATTAAAGTTTTGAGGCTTAAACGATCCTCAATTCAAGTTTCAGAAATTTAAATAAGATGCATGAATGCAATGCCACTAATTACAAGCATTAAACTGGGGCTGTGACACCTTCTCCAAGAGGAGGCCTTGATATCCACAAGAGGATCTTCTCCAAGAGGAGGGTGTAACATCCTCGATGCGACTATAGCTCCCACGTGTCGAGGCACGACTATGCAACTATTTAAGCTTATAGGAATGGCAAGGTAAAATATGAGTGGAGCTGCAGCAAGCGACTAGCAAGTATGGTGGCTAACTTATTCGCAAAAGAGAGCGAGAAGAGGAGGCAAAGCGCGAGCGAGAAACTAGAGAATAACCTGCGCAAACATTACTCCAACGCCGTGCCCACTTCCCGGACTCCACCGAAAAGAGGCCATCACGGCAACACACTCAGTTGATTCATTTTAATTAAGTTAAAGTTCAAGTTATCTACAACCGGACATTAACAAATTCCCATCTGCCCATAACCGGTGGGCACGGCTTTCGAAAGTTCAATCCCTGCAGGGGAGTCCCAACTTAGCCCATGACAAGCTCTCACGGTCAACGAAGGAATAGACCTCCTCCCAAGACGTTCCGATCAGACTCGGTATCTCGGTAATTCAAGACACTTCGACAGGTTAAAACAAGACCAGCAACACCTCCCGAATGTGCCGACAAATCCTGATAGGAGCTGCACATATCTCTTTCTCAGGGCACACTCAGATGAGCCAGACGTCGGGTAGGACAGCCCAGAGTTGCCCCTGGTAGCCCCGGACATCGCTCGGTGGGACCAACACTCAGAGGAGCACTGGCCCGGGGGGGTTAAAATAATGATGACCCTTGAGTCTGCAGAACCCAAGGGAAAGAAAGGCTAGGTGGCAAATGGTAAAACCAAGGTTGGGCATTGCTGGAAAAGCTTTAATCAAGGCGAACTATCAAGGGGTTCCCATTATAACCCAACCGCGTAAGGAACGCAAAATCCGGGAACATAACACCGATATGACGGAAACTAGGGCGGCAAGAGTGGAACAAAACACTAGGCGAGAGGCCGAGCCTTCCACCCTTTACCAAGTATATAGATGCATTAAGATAACATCAATATAATGATATCCCAACAAGTAAATAAAAGATGTTCCAACAAGGAACGGCCTCCAATCTTCACCTGCAACTAGCAACGCTATAAGAGGGGCTGAGCAAAGCGGTAACATAGCCAATCAACGGTTTGCTAGGACAATGGTGGGTTAGAGGTTTGACATGGCAATTTGGGAGGCTTGCAAGCAAGTGGTAGGCATCGTAGCAATGGCATAGCAAAAGAGCGAGCAAACTAGCATAACAAAGATAGTAGTGATTTCGAGGGTATGATCATCTTGCCTGCACAGTTGTCAGAGTTGACTGGATCCTCAAGAGCAAACTCAATGGGCTCCTCGTTAGCAAACTCGTCTCCCGGCTCTACCCAAACAAGACAAACAGCAACAAGGATACAATCAACCACGTGCAAGATCAAGCAATATGATGAAATGATGATATGCTATGCGGGATGCGATGCGGGATGCAAAATGCAAGATATGACAGGAAATGCAACAACCTGGCCTCAACATGGAATTCCAAGTGTGCCACTGGAAATATGAGATGAAATCGCTTGAAAACGATATAAAGAACGCCTGAATCGGAGTTACGGTTTGGAAATGGCAAGCGATTCAAAATTGACACGGGTCTGCGATTTACAGCAAGTAGGCATCCAAATGCAATGAAATGAACATGCTACAACACCCAAACATGATAAAAAAATACATGGAAGGGATGCACACAAGATGCTTAAGAAATGTCTAGCACTGAGCTACGGCCAATTCATCCATTAAGAGGTTCAAACAAGCATGGAAAAAATGCAAATGACAAACAGATCTCAGACTTAGTGAAATTAACACTTGTCTGGAATTTCAGATCATATAGCCCTCTTCGGAGGAACAAAACAACATGCTACAGGACCTGAACATGACAAAGAAAGACATGGCATGGAGCTACTCAAGAAGCTTAACAAAAGTCCCTTGGTGACCTTGAGCCAAAAGGGATCACAAAATATACTAACAAGCACACGAACATAGCCAAAAACATAATCAGTTTTCAGACTTAGTGAAAACTGGGACATGCTGAAAAATAACTCATGAAGGCATGTTTACGAGCTCGATGCACTCACCACGGTGCAAGTCATGGCAATACAAGCATACATCCCTTAAGAAGGCACAAAATACAAGCTAGACATGGCAAGAACAATGGCATAGCATGCACGGATCAACTACAATAACATCGGCAAAATCGCAAACAAGTTGACGATCTGCCCAGATTCGCAACGAAGCAAAAGTAGAGCTCGATTGACTCAAGCTAGGATGCTCAATAATTGCAAACAAAGACATGGATGGATAGAGAACTATAAGATTAACGAAACTCCCTTACTGATCATCCTCAAAAGAGGCACGGATCACTAGGAAACAACATGAACATATGGCATCATGAGATAAACAATCCCAGGACTTAGTGAAATCACTAAGTCCCTGAAAACAGAATTAGCAAGTGCACCACTTTGCAAGCTTGCACAAGTCACCACACACATCCTAAAAATACATGGGTTGCACCTCTAGATAGACGACAAAAGCCTTAACAAAACATATGAAGAACTCACGGGCATAGCATGCACACATTAATCATGGGAAAAATGACAAAAGTGCTAAATGGAGTAACAGATCTGACAATTATCTCAAGTAGCCCTCTTCTAACCGCATTTCGGGCTTCTATATGAGCTCAAATGAAAATGGTGCAATGGAATGAAATGATGTACTCTCTGAGATGAACATTTTGATATGCTATATGCATGAATCGGAGCTACGGATGCAAAGTTACGGGGCCCCGAACAGGAGCACTTGGACTAAAAATTCTGGGGGCTTAGGAAAAATTCAACCTCCGGATCAGGATCTAGGGTTTGCACGGAAACCGAGGCAAACTCCGGCGGCACTGTAGCAGCTCGAGGACCGCCGGAAATAGAGCAGTGGCGGCCGGATCTTTCGTTGGAGAGGCCGCCAGCGATGAGGAGGCGGGGCGACGGAGCTTCACGGAGGCGGGGCGGCTGGCGACGATCTTGGCGGCGGGGCGGCGAGTGGCGAGGCGGCGATCGGCGGTGAGCAGCTCCGGCCGGCGCGGGCCGCGCGGCTGCCGGCTGCGGGCGGGGCGGCGGAGGCGGCGTGGAGGCGGCGCCCGTGGTAGGCGGCGAAGGCCGGGCGGCGGCGCATCCGGGCCCCGCGGGCCAGATCTGGGCCGCGCGGGCCCGTGGTGGCGGAGGAGAGAGAGGGAGGCCGGGTGGTGCGCGGTGGTTGGCCTGGAGCGGCGGCGGGGCGACGTGGCGAGCTCCTATAGGCCGGAGTGAGGTGGCAGCGGCGTGGTGGACACGTCCGGCGCGGACGGACAATGTACGGCGCGCGGAGCTGCAGTTTTTAGGGTTTCAGGGAGGAAGAAGATCCGAAAACGGAGGGGTGTATATATAGGCATAGAGGGAGCTAGGAGAGTCCAAATGAGGTGCGGTTTTCGGCCACGCGATCGTGATCGAACGCTCTAGAGCATGGAGCAGAGTTTGGTGGGTTTTGGGCCAAATTGGAGGGGTGTTGGGCTGCAACACACATGAGGCCTTTTCGGTCCCTCGGTTAACCGTTGGAGTATCAAACGAAGTCCAAATGGTACGAAACTTGACAGGCGGTCTATCGGTAGTAAACCAAGGCCGCTTGGCAAGTCTCGGTCCAATCCGGAAATGTTTAATCCCCACACACGAAAGAAAGCTAGAAATGACCACCGGAGGAGAACGGAGCGCCGGAATGCAAAACGGACAACGGGGAAAATGCTCGAATGCATGAGACGAACACGTATGCAAATGCAATGCACATGATGACATGAAAAGATGCAACACGCAAGCAAATGACATGGCAACGACGGCGAATAACTGCACGACACCTGGCACATCGGTCTCGGGGCATTACAACACTCCACCACTACGAGAGGATCTCGTCCCGAGATCTAGAATGGCACCGGAGGGACAACGGAAGAGAAAGAGAAGAGGTAAGACTAAGTTGCTTCTTTGATAAACGAGTGAAACCAAAGAACCTTGAAAAGGTTAAACAAATTCGAGAAAAGAATACAACGAAGGTGAACAAGGTTGAAAACACTCCGTTAGCAAAGAGGGACAAAGAACATTTGCGAAAAAACCTTGAGGTTGAAGGGAAGATATATATTGAAAACACGCCGGTTAAGGAAGGGGATCAAGGAAGACCAAATTCAAACAGCACTCCGGTTGAAAAGTGATACAAGACTAGATAAGATGAAAAGAACTTGAGCAGAGGACACGACACTCTGGTTAAATGGATAAGCACGAAAAGAACATGATCTTTGACAAACGAGATGATGGGTTGAAAAGAGCAACATCACAATGACTCCGGAACAAAGGGAAACAAGATCTTGAGAGAGCACGGATACAACAAATGCTAGAATGGAGTTGTTGAAAACCAACAACGAAAAGAATAGTCTTGATATGGTCTTATGAAATACATCTCAAATTATGAGATGACAACCTGCCACTCACGGGAAGAAGAATTGGATTGATATGAACGAGGAGATGAGAAACTTATTTCACCGGGAGGATAAATGAAGTACTTGGATCATTTACAAGCACCATAAATAGCAACAATCCTTAGGGAAGGCTTTAGGTGAAATATAACTCAAGATAATTCCAATGAAGAGATTGATGGATTTAAAATATCTCATTCTTGAAAAGATGTGAATCATGAAACACGAACTCAAATTATCAAGAATGACATAATACCACCTCTATTGATACGGAAGAAAGAATTGCACTCCGGATTGCAAGATGAAGAAAGCTTGAGCTCCTTTGAAAAGAATCTCAAAGAACACTTGGAGAAGGAATTATTTCTTTGATGAACCATCATGTAGCACCTTGATGAAGAACTCCGGTAAACAAAAGGATGACGAAAAGAAAGGGAAGTTGAAAACACAAGGTGAAACCTTGTAATGATTGGATGAAGCTTTGCGACAAGATAAAGTGGAACTTGGGGCTCCGGAAGGAAAGATAACACATCTCTAATCGAGAATGTGATATGATGAACCACTTCGGAAGGCAGAAATTGATTTTACTTGATGAAACAAGAATAAGAATTACATTATGCTTATCCTTCACCAATTTAAATTGATGACAAGCAGCGGATTTGGCATATTACTTATTCTTGTAGAGAGGATTAAGATAGATATTGCAAACTTGAAGAGGCCTTCAATGATCCACCGGTAGGATTTGAAAGAACGAAAGAATGGATATGATAATGAAGGAAGAAGAATCTTGATCAAACCACCGTAAGAATTAAAAATGAACGAAGTAAAGATAAAGAAACACCGGGAAGAATTAGCAAATACACGAAGATGCTTGAGAGAATTTAGATACAAGTGAAACGAAGAGATCATGATGTGATAAAAGAATACTTGAATGAAGCACCGGTAAGATTGGGGAATGATAACTGACAACTTAGAATGAATACACCTTAATTGATGGGCTCTGGATAATCAAGCTGAGAAGACTCTTGAATATCTCCTGATGGATGAAAATGATTTTCACCATCGAAAATAATTATAAGAGGATGGCAACAAGCTTGAACCACGAATCTTGAGGAGTGTGGAGCAAGATTAAAGAGAAACTCTTCTTGGGTCTTCAAAAGGTGAGAATGACAACGAGAAACACCACCATGAATTGTTGAGGCACCGGAATAAAGAAGAATATAAAAGTTGAATCAACGATGAAATGAATTTGTAAGATCTTGGAGAAGGACATTTGACTGATGATAAATCATTCTTACGTCAAACTTCGAAAAGAAGATTTGAGGATAGCTCCGGGAAAATAAGAAGAGTCAGGTAAGATCTTGGGAAAAGACCTGTGGGTTAGGGCCCACTCAAAAGAAACACCGTTTAAGACATTGCTTGAAAAGAGAGATTGCACCGGTTGAATTAAATGGCTTGAATAAGATAACAACCTCGAAAGATCTTGAATGTAGAGTGGAAAACATGAATCTTCTGAGAATCACCGGATAAGGATATTGATTGAAAAGAATGGAGAGACTTCATATCAGTAAATGGATACTTGATTAATTAATCTGAGTTGTTGAAGAAAAACAAGGGAGGGAGGGCGGGAAAAACAAAGGCAACTTGGGATGGATGAAACGAACACCGTTGAGAAAGCTGAGATTGAATCTTGCAGATGTTGAAATGATCGGATCCACTTGAGGAGAGACACACTGGTGAAAAGAAATTGAAATGACAAACTCAATGATCGAGAAGGATTAGTATTCACATAGGAATATGAGAACACCACTTGGAAAAAGGTATGGAATCAACATTTGACATTGAAGCAACTCGAATACCAACACTCAAAACAAAACAAAGGATTGGCTTGTAGAATAAGCCAGAACAAACATATGATAGAGATTTCGTCCGAAGTTTTTGTGGTGGGGCCTACACGGGCTCGATCGTACAGCACCATCATGTACAAGGCAGTGCACATGACATACATAGCGTCCCCGAGTCGGCATAGCCAAGGACTCTTTAAGACACAACGAGACCACTGTAAAACCGACTGTGAATAGGCGGACCACTAGACGTCGAACCCCAATTTCATATCATACATCTGTCGGAAAGATATCCTACGAGCTACTTGAATTCCCACCTATGAAACTCCCGAACCTTTCCGGTTATGCAATCAGGTGTTGGGGATACAGGGGAAGCATAATATCTCACCCAAAACTAGCAAATCCTACATCCAGCTGTATCCATCCTTCAACACATAACCAAGAAACTTCGGAAACCATCTACCTCAACCTTCGAAAAATCATCCGTTATACAAGTTATGGCGATACTCCCGAACTCCCGCCCCAGTACTGGGTGGCGTCGAGGTTATCTCACCAACGAACTGCAAAAAAGAGATTTTCGATGTCGGCGTACTAGACTCAGGTATTCCAGAACTGCAACGATAAAATTATGATGACAACACCTCAGAGCTCAACTCCCCGGGACACTTCCACTAAACCCCTGACAGGAGGCACCAAGTGAATGTTCTCATCATAAAACCATCGGAACGATTCCAAGATACCCGCGTGATCCTAAATTTTTTTTAGTGAAATTTGAGAAGAGAAGAGTCAAAACTCTATGTCAGGATGCCTTACCAGAGCGATGAGGAGACTGGGAAGTAAAAAGAATTCCTAAACTCTCCGATATATAATTCCTAAATGACTCAAAACATTTTTCTAGACACAACTCGACCGCTAATAACGATCAAGCAATGGGGCTCCTAAGGTCGGGGAAGGCTCTGATACCAACTTGTAACACCCTCGATGCGACTATAGCTCCCACGTGTCGAGGCACGACTTAGAGATATAATCGCATTGAAGGCATATGTCGCAAGTCAAGCAATCTTCACAACATCCCATGTAATATGATAATAAAAGGGGAGATAACATAGTTGGCTTACACTCGCCACGTCAATCAAGTACATAAATAACATTACATCATCCAAAACACTCATGGCCCGACTACGGCGCCAAAATAAAGAGAACCCAACATGCGACAACGGTCCCAATCACCCCCAACTGGGCACCACTACTGATCATCGGGAAAGGAAACGTAGTATCGTTGAGAGTCTTCGTCGAACTCCCACTTGAGCTCATACGCGTCTCCTGGAGCGGAATCATAAGGCCCTGCATCTGGTGTAATAGTAATCTGTGAGCCACAGGGACTCAGCAATCTCGCACCCTCGCGATCAAGGACTATTTAAGCTTATAGGTATGGCAAGGTAAAATATGAGTGGAGCTGCAGCAAGCGACTAGCAAGTATGGTGGCTAACTTATTCGCAAAAGAGAGCGAGAAGAGGAGGCAAAGCGCGAGCGAGAAACTAGAGAAAACCTGCGCAAACATTACTCCAACACCGTGTCCACTTCCCGGACTCCGCCGAGAAGAGGCCATCACGGTAACACACTCAGTTGATTCATTTTAATTAAGTTAAGGTTCAAGTTATCTACAACCGGACATTAACAAATTCCCATCTGCCCATAACCGGCGGGCACGGCTTTCGAAAGTTCAATCCCTGCAGGGGAGTCCCAACTTAGCCCATGACAAGCTCTCACGGTCAACGAAGGAATAGACCTCCTCCCAAGACGTTCCGATCAGACTCGGTATCTCGGTAATTCAAGACACTTCGACAGGTTAAAACAAGACCAGCAACACCACCCGAATGTGCCGACAAATCCCGATAGGAGCTGCACATATCTCTTTCTCAGGGCACACTCAGATGAGCCAGACGTCGGGTAGGATAGCCCAGAGTTTCCCCTGGTAGCCCCGGACATCGCTCGGTGGGACCAACACTCAGAGGAGCACTGGCCCGGGGGGGGGGGATAAAATAAGATGACCCTTGAGTCTGCAGAACCCAAGGGAAAGAAAAGGCTAGGTGGCAAATGGTAAGACCAATGTTGGGCATTGCTAGAAAAGCTTTAATCAAGGCGAACTATCAAGGGGTTCCCATTATAACCCAACCGCGTAAGGAACGCAAAATCTGGGAACATAACACCGATATGACGGAAACTAGGGCGGCAAGAGTGGAACAAAACACTAGGCGAGAGGCCGAGCCTTCCACCCTTTACCAAGTATATATATATGCATTAAGATAACATGGCAATATAATGATATCCCAACAAGTAAATAAAAGATGTTCCAACAAGGAACGGCCTCCAATCTTCACCTGCAACTAGCAACGCTATAAGAGGGGCTGAGCAAAGCGGTAACATAGCCAATCAACGGTTTGCTAGGACAATGGTGGGTTAGAGGTTTGACATGGCAATTTGGGAGGCTTGCAAGCAAGTGGTAGGCATCGTAGCAATGGCATAGCAAAAGAGCGAGCAAACTAGCATAGCAAAGATAGTAGTGATTTCGAGGGTATGATCATCTTGCCTGCACAGTTGTCAGAGTTGACTGGATCCTCAAGAGCAAACTCAATGGGCTCCTCGTTAGCAAACTCGTCTCCCGGCTCTACCCAAACAAGACAAACAGCAACAAGGATACAATCAACCACGTGCAAGATCAAGCAATATGATGAAATGATGATATGCTATGCGGGATGCGATGCGGGATGCAAAATGCAAGATATGACAGGAAATGCAAGAACCTGGCCTCAACTTGGAATTCCATATGTGCCACTGGAAAGATGAGATGAAATCGCTTGAAAACGATATAAAGAACGCCGGAATCGGAGTTACGGTTTGGAAATGGCAAGCGATTCAAAATTGACACCGGTCTGCGATTTACCGCAAGTAGGCATCTAAATGCAATGAAATGAACATGCTACAACACCCAAACATGATAAAAAAATACATGGCAGGGATGCACACAAGATGCTTAAGAAATGTCTAGCACTGAGCTACGACCAATTCATCCATTAAGAGGTTCAAACAAGCATGGCAAAAATGCAAATGACAAACAGATCTCAGACTTAGTGAAATTAACACTTGTCTGGAATTTCAGATCATATAGCCCTCTTCGGAGGAACAAAACAACATGCTACAGGACCTGAACATGACAAAGAAAGACATGGCATGGAGCTACTCAAGAAGCTTAACAAAAGTCCCTTGGTGACCTTGAGCCAAAAGGGATCACAAAATATACTAACAAGCACACGAACATAGCCAAAAACATAATCAGTTTTCAGACTTAGTGAAAACTGGGACATGCTGAAAAATAACTCATGAAGGCATGTTTACGAGCTCGATGCACTCACCACGGTGCAAGTCATGGCAATACAAGCATACATCCCTTAAGAAGGCACAAAATACAAGCTAGACATGGCAAGAACAATGGCATAGCATGCACGGATCAACTACAATAACATCGGCAAAATCGCAAACAAGTTGACGATCTGCCCAGATTCGCAACGAAGCAAAAGTAGAGCTCGATTGACTCAAGCTAGGATGCTCAATAATTGCAAACAAAGACATGGATGGATAGAGAACTATAAGATTAACGAAACTCCCTTACTGATCATCCTCAAAAGAGGCACGGATCACTAGGAAACAACATGAACATATGGCATCATGAGATAAACAATCCCAGGACTTAGTGAAATCACTAAGTCCCTGAAAACAGAATTAGCAAGTGCACCACTTTGCAAGCTTGCACAAGTCACCACACACATCCTAAAAATACATGGGTTGCACCTCTAGATAGACGACAAAAGCCTTAACAAAACATATGAAGAACTCACGGGCATAGCATGCACACATTAATCATGGGAAAAATGACAAAAGTGCTAAATGGAGTAACAGATCTGACAATTATCTCAAGTAGCCCTCTTCTAACCGCATTTCGGGCTTCTATATGAGCTCAAATGAAAATGGTGCAATGGAATGAAATGATGTACTCTCTGAGATGAACATTTTGATATGCTATATGCATGAATCGGAGCTACGGATGCAAAGTTACGGGGCCCCGAACAGGAGCACTTGGACTAAAAATTCTGGGGACTTAGGAAAAATTCAACCTCCGGATCTGGATCTAGGGTTTGCACGGAAACCGAGGCAAACTCCGGCGGCACTGTAGCAGCTCGAGGACCGCCGGAAATAGAGCCGCGGCGGCCGGATCTCTCGCCGGAGAGGCCGCCGGCGACGAGGAGGCGGGGCGGCGGAGCTTCACGGAGGCGGGGCGGCTGGCGACGATCTTGGCGGCGGGGCGGCGAGTGGCGAGGCGGCGATCGGCGGTGAGCAGCTCCGGCCGGCGCGGGCGGCGCGGCTGCCGGCTGCGGGCGGGGCGGCGGAGTGGAGGCGGCGCCCGCGGTAGGCGGAAAAGGCCGGGCGGCGGCGCATCCGGGCCCCGCGGGCCAGATCTGGGCCGCGCGGGCCCGTGGTGGCGGAGGAGAGAGAGGGAGGCCGGGTGGCGCGCGGTGGTTGGCCTGGAGCGGCGGCGGGGCGACGTGGCGAGCTCCTATAGGCCGGAGTGAGGTGGCGGCGGCGTGGTGGACACGTCCGGCGCGGACGGACAATGTCCGGCGCGCGGAGCTGCAGTTTTTAGGGTTTCGGGGAGGAAGAAGATCCGAAAACGGAGGGGTGTATATATAGGCATAGAGGGAGCTAGGAGAGTCCAAATGAGGTGCGGTTTTCGGCCACGCGATCGTGATCGAACGCTCTAGAGCATGGAGCAGAGTTTGGTGGGTTTTGGGCCAAATTGGAGGGGTGTTGGGCTGCAACACACACGAGGCCTTTTCGGTCCCTCGGTTAACCGTTGGAGTATCAAACGAAGTCCAAATGGTACGAAACTTGACAGGCGGTCTACCGGTAGTAAACCAAGGCCGCTTGGCAAGTCTCGGTCCAATCCGGAAATGTTTAATCCCCACACACGAAAGAAAGCTAGAAATGGCCACCGGAGGAGAACGGAGCGCCGGAATGCAAAACGGACAACGGGGAAAATGCTCGAATGCATGAGACGAACACGTATGCAAATGCAATGCACATGATGACATGAAAAGATGCAACACGCAAGCAAATGACATGGCAACGATGGCGAATAACTGTACGACACCTGGCACATCGGTCTCGGGGCGTTATAGAGGGCTTGATCTCCAAGAGGAGCTTCTCCAAGAGGAGGTCTAGATCTCCACGAGGAGGAAGATGAGCAAAGCTCTCTCTTTGTCTATCAAATACTTTGCTAACCCTAAAAACTGAGAGGAGCACGAAATATATAGTCTAGGGGTGAAAGGGTATGGGCCTCGGTGGTAAGACATGCTTTTTATCCCAATTCGTAGCGAAACTAGGCCTACCGGACAGTTCAGTGCTAAGGACCGGACAGTCCGGTGAGTACAGATCCATTTTCGGGTGCCACCGGACTGTCCGCTGTGGGGACCAAACTGTCCGGTAGTGCAATTTCTGTGCGACCGGACTGTCCGGTAGTGCAATTTCTGCATGCTTCATTTTCTTCATCTTGACACCTCCGGTCAGCTCTTGGGTCTTGGGGTCCTTCTCCTTCGCCTCCGGGAAGCTTCCTAGCTGCTTGGTGGTGGTTGCCCTTGTACCTAATGATGCACAACATTCCATGGTGAGGTAGCACCCAAGTCCAATGGATATTCATGTAAATCTCAAAGAGGAGCGGGTTCACCTTAAGTTCGGTAGGTCCACTTGGGGCTTGAGGGGCGATGAAGGTGTACATGGAGATCACCGTAGGATGCTCCGCATCATCCCCTCCCCCTTGGGAAAGATCCGACCTCGGATGGAAAACCACCATGGGAAAGATATGGCTTCACCGTGTAGGAGTGGACGATCACCCAATACTCATCATCTGCAAGCTCGGAATGGGCACGCTCCAATGTCGCACCATCTAGTGATTCCTTCAAAAGGAGCAAATATAACAAACATTTGGAAAAACAAATGTGGTTATTGTTAGGGCAAAACCAAGCATTCAAGAGGTGATTCACCACACAAGTGTCGTTATCAAGCATAGCATATGGTTCGACAAAGGATTGTGACATGGCATGTAAGCATATCAATCAAGCACAAGCAAAGATATCATGGGGATAAGCATGTAAATGTGAGGTTGTGATGCAAATATGTGTGACAAGATAATAAGCATCTACCTCAAGGTCATAGCAAGCATTCACAAATTGCTCAATGAAAGGTCTATGTTAGGCATATGAATCATTCACAAAACCAAAGAAGATGAGATGTCTAAACACATGGGTCAAGTGCAAGACAATCCAAGCATAACGTGCATAGGGTGTAGTGAATATAGAGTGGCACTCAACACAATAAAAAGAGCAATTGTTCATCATGTGTGAGGCAATCAAGGCAAGCATGTAGCAATCAATGGGACATGGCATATGTGAATAAATGATATTGTTGCAACCAAACATATGATAGGAGCAAGTAATCCAAGAATTGGATGCAACACACAAGGCATATATATCACAATGCATGGAACGGTGAAAATGACAAGTCAAAGCAAGATCTCTAACATGTGCGCAATGAAGGGGTCCAAGATGACAAATAAGTCTCATGGTGAAAGCAACACAAGTAGTATGATCAACAATATTCATGGGGGCAATCTCATGAGGAAGACTAAAAGCATTGTTGCACTCAATACATGGAAAATCATCTAGCATGAGAGAGGCAACATATGGAGATATATGGCGAGAAGCAATGAAAATCATGTGTAAAGCATGTAGATGGTTGTCATCAACCACATGAAATGATCAAGTATGAATCATCAGTGATGCAACATAAGCAAGCATAGTAATCAAGTCGTGCAAACTAGTGGAGCGAAGATGCAACACACTAGAGGAAATCATGGCAATCATGTCATGTGAGCAATTAATGGGCATAGGCAATGCACATGACACATCGCAAGCACGATCACAAATCAAGATCAAAGCATGATCATAAGCATTGGGCACAAAGTAAACATGGCGAGAACAAGCAATATCTCCACCAAGCTTGCAAATACACATACGGGTACTAGAATTAATCATCATCTATAATGCAAAGCATGGGTCACAAATGCATGGCAAAGGCATAGGAATAAGCATATCATGCAAAGTGAACATGGCGAGATGGGCATATAATATGTAATGGACAATAACCCATAGCCAAGTGAGGGACATGTAGAAGAAATGCACGAAGTCTTTGCGCGACGAGAGCGGTGGTAAAAACAATATGTGGGATCCCAAGTCATCATTGCTCTCTAGAGCTCGTTTTGTCAACTCATGGGATTGTGAGGTTGACAAGTATTCATGGGTACCTACACAAAAGAGACACAAACCAAAGAAATTGTGCGCGTGGTAAATGTACACATCATCCATCATGATGTGTATGTGCACATGAGAGTTAGCACAAGATAAGCATCGCTCAAAGAAATTTGATGCTTGGTATAAGAACATGTCATCCATCATGAAAGAATAGTTATTATGTATGACATGATGGGGGTGCAAATTTAGCATACAAGTATATGGCACATCAATAGCATGTTTATTCATGGGGAGCATATTGTGCATACAACTATTGGGATCATGCAATGCATGGGATGAATCAAAATCTCCTAAAATGTATGAGGAAACTATGGGGGTCTCCTCATGAGCATTATTGGAAACATCATATGGAGAAAATGGACAACATCCAAAACAATGCATATCCGAAGCTAGGTTGTCATGGCATGGCATATGAGGTAAATGATGCAAAGGGAGCATATCAATATCATCACAAGAAAAACAAATGCCAATAACCATGGGCTTGTCATCTATGCCATATGTGCAAATTGGGTTTATTTTTATGGCATATGCATAATCACTACGATGAGATTGCAAATATGACATATTGTTGATCTCATGCATAGCATATGACAAGTCAAGCGGTTTGTCAAACATGATGTGACCTAAAGAATTATCACAAGAAATCCTATGTAACATGGCATCACAACTAATAGACTCCACATGGCAATCACCATACTCATCATAAATGGGTAAATCATCTCATGGGGAAATCGCACTAGCATGAAGCATGGAAATAGATTGATCAAAATCATGCAAGCAATCAATGTCAAGAATGTCCACTAGTGGGACTAGAGCATCACCGTCACCTATGTTACCGTTTTCATTCCACTCAAGTGGTGTAGGTTAGGTGGGAAAGACCAAATGGTGGTCATCTTCATATTGATGGAACCATGTGGGGGGTGCATCATATTCCACCATGGCCATCGTCTTGTCCAAAGGAAGGACAGAGTCATCGAGGATCGGCGCATCATCATATATGGGACCTAGCACCAAATGAGAAGACACAATAGAGGTAGAGGTCAAGTTGTTAGAAATGCAAATGGCCTCACGCGACCTATCAACTATCACACTCTCTCTATGTGGTGGTTCACTCACTCCCTCAAGGTAGGTGCACTCAATCTCACGTATGGTGTAGTCACTCATCTCACTCAAGTGGTGGGGGTTGTGTCTCTCCTCACATGGGAATTGGGGCAACACATCATATACGGGTCTAGTGGTGAAGTCACTCTCATCCTCAATATGGTGGCACAAGTCACTCAAGTCATCATACGTCACTGTGGTCAAAGGGAAAATGCCATACTCAACCATCTTGTTGTCGTCGCCATGGATGAAGGCCAAAGATGGCACATCATCGCTCTCCTCCATGACCGAAGGGAAAATCCCATGCTCGATCATCTCATCACTATCGCCGTGGATGAAGGCCGAAGATGGAACATCATCACTCTCGCCTCCTAAGATGGAAGCATCACCCTTGCTCGCCACCTTGTCGCTCGCCTCCAAAGCTTGGTCCTTGAATGGCTCCGAAGTCGTAGTCATCGCTGCACCATCTTGAAAAAGAGTCAAAGTAGAATCGGCACCATTAATGCCACAAAGAGGGATGGCGGTGAAGTCGAACTCGGGAGCATCGTCGGGCTTGGACATCGTGGTGGTACTAGCCTCATGCTCGTTGTCTTGGAGCTTGGTATTTGAGAAGTGTGCTTGGGGTGGAGAAGCCTTGTCCTTCATGAGTTCTTGTTCTGCCTTGAGAGCACCAATGTAGTTGTCGTCGAGGGACTTGTAGTTCTCGAGGAAGATAGTCTTGGAGATATCGTTGTTCAATCCTATCATGAAGTGGAACTTCATTGACATGGGGTCGTCCATGCCGGCTCGTCGCAAGGCATTATTCATCTCCTTGAAGTACTTGTCGATGGACTTGGATCCTTGGATGGTGTTTTCCAATTAGCGTAGAAGTTGTTCCGTGTAGGTTGGAGGCACGAACTCTCGCCGTAAATCTCTCTTCGTCTTGGGCCAACTCATGTCATAGCTCTCTGAATGTGTGTGAATCCACCATGCCGACGCATAGTCGTGGAAGTTCGTTGTGGCGCACTTCACTTGATCTTTGGGAGGTACTTGATGTAGCTTGAGGTAGTCATCCATGAGGCGCTCCCATTCAAGATACTCCTCAGGTTCTTAAGTCCCATAGAAAGGAATCTTATGGTCGGTGTCGAGGTCGTAGTAGCTCATGGAAGCCGCGGACTTGAGCATGGGGAGCTTCTCTTGAGCATAGTCTTGAGGTGCTTTTTGGCGAAGATGCCACATGTCCAAAGGCGAAGATGCCTTGAAGTCGCTTGGTGAAGATGCCAAGGTATATGGTGAAGTCGTTGAGTGGTTGTTGGTGTTGAGCTCTTGACCTTCATGTTCTTGTCATTGATGGTGTCGATGACGATATGATCTTGCCGGAGATGGTAGCTCGGAAGCATGTGCTCTTGAGCGTCTTCTTGAAGATGAGGAAGATTGCTTGTAGGCCTTGATGAGGGATTTGATCTCCTCCATTTGAGCATCCATCTTGGCGTCCAAGTTGTTTTTCATGGCGTCAAACTCGTTGTTGTTGTTGTAGACCGAAGGTGAAATGCCTTGCCTATCCATCACAAGACTCGAGTAGAGGTGAGTAGGAAATGAGATAAAGAATACCAAGTTACCTTTTCCCAAAGTTGAGATGTATCTTGTTTCACTCAATGTGAAATGAAAGAATAGTGGAATTGGTACCGGACTTGTTCACTCACACCTATCAAGTAAAGCTTATGGAGTAGCTCGGTGAGGATAGAGGCACAAGAATTTGATGAAAAATGTTAGCAAGAGTCAATAATGTTGAAAGTGATTCACAAATTTGCAAATGAAACAAGTAGACCAATAGCAAAGAATGGCACATGGAAACACACACACACGGATAGATAAATGGGGTCATGCAACCAAGGAATGAGCACAAAATGTGGAATCCACGGAAAACACTCGTGTTGCAAAACTCAAGAGAGACGCTAGCACGATTGCTCAATAGGCGGATACGACACTTGTGCACAACCTATAAAATGCAAAATGGATAAGCTTTCTATCCCAAGTATGCTATTATGTATGGTTCCCGGTGTTTCGCACACGATGATCCAAGATGGTCAATATGGTAGTATGATATGCAATGTGGCGATGCTATGTCTATTGTTTACAAGCTCTTTGTTTTCTCTTTGCTTAAAAGCTTATTCTTTTTTTTTGTATGTCCACTATGCAAAATGCACAAACCAAGATAGCAATTGTGTATATGCAGGAACAATCTTGTGACACAAGAGATGATATGATGATACCAAGATGAGGATACCAAGATGATATGGTATGTATGCAATGGAAGGTGCGGATCACTAATGTGCACAAGTAAAGTTGCCGGCAATACTCAAATGGCTAGTCTCGATAGGCAAGTGACGCAAAATGGCTAGGGGTTAACAAATCAATGGCAAGAAAGAATGTACAATGATGGGATACCACGATACCAAGATGATATAGAGGTTACCTTTCTTGCTTATGGTTAGGGTGTCAAAATGGTGAAGGTGGACGATGTCGAATCCTTGTTGAAGTTGAGCGGCGGTGTTGTCGATGTTGAACCGTTCCTAGTTAGCCGAAACACCCTAGGAAACAGAAAAACCGCAAACTCAAAATCTCAAACAAAAAATGTCAAATGGTGGTGGTTCTGGAGTTGACAATGCGGAAGTGGTGGTGTTGGTTGATGAAGGAACAACTGTCCCTAAGTAGCCAAAACACCTTAGGAGACTCAAGTCACCATTCAAGCAACCACAAATGCTATATGGATCAAAATGGGTTAGGTTGCGGAAAGCTATGGTGGTTTTGCAGATGATATGGTGGAGGGCCTAGGCAAAGATGTCAAAATGTCAAAATTTTGATGAAATCAAATGATGTTGGAACATATCTAGATGGATGGGGGATGTTAATAGCTACTCAAAGAGCTAAAGAACGTCAAAATCGGACTCCGGATGTGGAAGATATGACCGAAACAAGAAATCAGCCGAAGTAGTTTTTGAACTAGCGGACAGTCCGGTCCTGGGTAGCGGACAGTCTGGTCTTCATCCGAAAACCTTCTGACTCGAGCGGACAGTCCGGTATGGCGGAGCGGACAGTCCGGTCTATGAGCGATTTGCTCCTGATGCGGGCGGACAGTATGGTACGGGGGTCCGGATAGTCCGGTGCAGGTTGGGAAGGCATGTAAATTTTTGGGCGGAAATGGATGATTTTGGGGTCAAAATTAAGGAGATTTCATGGATGGAAGGTGGGGAAACTTGTGGGGAAGCTAGATCCACTCGAAACACAATGAATCCATGGATTAAAATCAACAAAACATCATCAAACCAACAAATCACAAAAAAATTGGGGCTATTTTTGGTGGGGATTTTTGGATTTTAGGACGAAATCAAGCAAAACAAGGCTTGAAAACGGTGGGGGAGACTCCAAATTCATGATCAACGTGGCTCATGATACCAAGATGTTGTAGGGTGGAGACCCTAAGCGTAGATCTTTCATGAATTGGAGGGGAATCCACGAAGAATGCGAAGAACACAAAGAACAAGAGGGGAAATCACAAGAGGAAAATACACAAGAACAAGTCCAATCACACATCCACTAGACTCACAATCACACAAGATCCACGATGGTACAAGAACAACAAAGGGAAATATACAAGGTAAAGTCCATCCCAAATCCAAAGGAGATGAGGTCTTGATGATCCTATGATGGGGATCCTTCTCCAAGAGGAGGCCTTGATATCCACAAGAGGATCTTCTCCAAGAGGAGGGCTTGATCTCCAAGAGGAGCTTCTCCAAGAGGAGGTCTAGATCTCCAAGAGGAGGAAGATGAGCAAAGCTCTCTCTTTGTCTATCAAATACTTTGCTAACCCTAAAAACTGAGAGGAGCACATAATATATAGTCTAGGGGTGAAAGGGTATGTGCCTCGGTGGTAAGACAGGCTTTTTAGCCTAATTCGTAGCGAAACTGGGCCTACCGGATAGTCCGATGCTAAGGACCGGATAGTCCGGTGAGTACAGATCCATTTTTGGGTGCCACTGGAGAGTCCGCTATGGGGACCGGACTGTCCGGTAGTGCAATTTCTGTGCGACCGGACTGTCCACTGTTGGGACCGGACTGTCCGGTAGTGCAATTTCTGCACGCTTCGTTTTCTTCATCTTGACACCTCCGGTCAGCTCTTGGGTCTTGGGGTCCTTCTCCTTGGCCTCCGGGAAGCTTCCTAGCTGCTTGGTGGTGGTTGCCCTTGTACCTAATGATGCACAATGTTCCATGGTGAGGTAGCACCCAAGTCCAATGGATATTCATGTAAATCTCAAAGAGGAGCGGGTTCACCTTAAGTCCGATAGGTTCACTTGGGGCTTGAGGGGCTATGAAGGTGTACATGGAGATCACCGTAGGATGCTCCGCATCAGAAGCTCTGGTTTGTGAGAAGCATATCCTCAAACCTGCCCCAAATGGGACAAAAAATTTACCACAACATGTTGATGCTGCTCCATCATAGCATGCCAAGTTTCATGAATTCCAGATGAGCTTTGGATTTACTAGAATTTAAAAACCAGGTATCTCAATGTTTGCGGCCGAGTGACCGTGGCAGGGTGTTTGACATTCATTCCCATTTCTTGCACGGGACCTAAGCATGCAACCAAGGACACATATTTGAATTTTCAACCAATTTATATGCATTAGAGCATGTGCATGTAGTTCAAATTTGAATTATGCACATAAATGCATTGAAAACTCAGTTAATGAATAAAAATGTACGAACGAACCCGGAAAAATCCCAAAAATTGACACGACACTCATGTTGTTCTATGTTGACATGAGAGTTTTTTTGAAAGCAATAAGAGGCAATAGATATCGTTTCGTCCCCAAAGGTGGGACGTTCCCAACCGAAACCGTCACGCTTGTTGTGAGAAGCTCTGGTTTGTGAGGAGCATATCCCCAAACCTGCCCGAAACGGGATTTTTTTTACCACGGCATGTTGATGCCGCTCGAGGATAGCATGCCAAGTTTCATGAATTTCAGACGAGCTTTGGATTTACTAGAATTTAAAAACCAGGTATCTCAATGTTTGCGGCCGAGTGACCGTGGCGGGGTGTTTTCCATTCATTTCCCATTTCTTGCATGGGTCCTAAGCATGCAACCAAGGGCACAAATTTGAATTTTCAACCAATTTATTTGCATTAGAGCATTTGCATGTAGTTCAAATTTGAATTATGCACATAAATGCATTGAAAACTTAATTAATGCATAAAAATGTCCAAATGAAGCACACAATCATTCAAAGTGAATGGTCCGGCGGCACCGCGCGCAAAATTTCCCTCCACATTTCCAAAATTTTGGCCTACCCCCAAAATATCTACCCCGCCCCTACCCCCTTCCCCACCCCTCTTCTCCCTGACCACAAGTCACATTTCCCCTGTTTCCTCCTTCCTCCCTTCCTTCCTAAGCTATAACTGCTTCCTCGTTCTCGCCGTCTCGCATCCTACCGCCGTGGTCACCACGGTCTTCTTCAAAGACCCCTCCAGCGGTTCCTCCTCCGGCGACGACTCCTTCACCACCCGGGTATGCCTCTCTTCTCTCTCTCGGGCTATGACTTGGAATGATGGATTTTTACATGGCGGTTGATTTGAGTCATTTCTTCCTCTTGTAGCTCCCTAGGACCATCAGTGACAACGAATGGAGTAGGGTGGCTGAAGATCTGTCTACTCGTTGTCACCATCAATCTCCATGCGTGAAGCTAGTTGCGTTTGAATCTGTGGACAGTGGGAAGAAGTTTCTAGCATGTGCAGAGAAGGTTAGACCCTCTTTCATTGTTACAAATCATTTGTTAGATGTGGTTCAGACACTATCACAGTCTCAACCCATTCATACCACACCTTCAACCAAACGCATCCTAAGACAATGTCACAGTTTGTACCTAGTGTCTTAAATTGTTGCCATCTCATCAGCGGTGCCATTAGAAAATTATTTGGCACCGCTTCAGCAGTTTGTGCAGCCAACTTTGGTCCACACATCCGAGAAGCCAAGCAGTAAAATACTAAATCTTTATGGCACGAAGGAACTGGGCATGGGAGCAACTACGTGCTCCGGAGTCCAGGTCCCTGATTTTTTTCTGCTGCATCGGCTCGCCACTGCAGGGCACCGGTGCGAGATGTAGCAACAGTTGTCTTTACCCCAGTTTTGGCATACATAGTGGACGGCCTTAGTGCTATTTGTTCTATGTTACTAAATTTGTGCATGTACACACCTGTTAGTATCATTTTGCTATCATCCAAACACTGCCGCTATGCTGTTGCAGTTATATTTACCTTCCTCATAAAATGTTCAATTTGTTATTTATTGTACATGAGTAAGAACCTGTAGCGTTGTTGTAGTTAGTTATAGCTTCATATGTTCCAGAATTTGGTTGTTGTCTCAGTAGCAATTAATTCATTTGCACATTGATCTTTTTGAGAAGATATGTCATAATTAACATGTTTCTTCAGTTTTTCAAAATAAGCATTGGTGATTTTCTATGTTGCTATAAACCCATTTCCCTGACAATTGTTACTGATCTAGTTTTAAATATTATAGGATGAACGGAAGTGTTCTTACCTGGAGTGGGTTGATCAAGAGTGGGCACCGTCTTTGAAGATGTGCCTACAAAAGCTCTGGAGCATGTATGAGGAAGAGAACAGACATAGGCTTAGAGAAACTGTTGTCAACGCTGAAGAATATTTGAAGATGCGGGATAAAAATAGGAAGGTGGAGAATGAGCTCAGATTTTTTAAATCAGACTTTGCTAAGATGGTGTTGGCGAAGGAGGAGGCACTTTCCCAGTTGGCCAGTGCAAAACAGGTTCTTACTGAACTGAAAGCAGAGGTGGATAAGATGAGCCTGGATGATCTCGATTAGGGAAATGAATATATTGTTCTTATGAAGTTGAACTAGCTATATGTTGTACTGTGCTGTTTTCATGTAGCTAGCGTACTGTGATGTTATAATATATTTATGTGCCTGATATGAAATTGGCAAACAGTTGTTTGATATGAAATGTGAGTTTGTGTAATACTAGAATTATTAATTGTAAACTAATAAACCTGCTAAATGTGTCATGGACCTTTGCAAACGGTTCTAGCAGTAAAAGTGCTTGCGATGGATAGCCCAATGCCACACAATTTTCTTCATCAAATCGTGTGTGATGTAGTTGATAAACGCAAACAGTTAACCAAGGCAGACCATGTGTGATAGTTACGCCTTTCACACACGAGCCTACACATAAAACTGTGTGGGATGTATATACGAACGGAAACGTTTTCCCTGGATTGTCTGTGTGGGATGTACATAAGAATGGAAACATATTCCTTGGAATGACTGTGTGTGATATACATACCTACAAAAATGTTTTTCTGGGATTCACCGTGTGGGATGTACATACCTACGAAAATGTTTTTCTAGGATTCACCGTGTGGGATGTACATACCTACGAAAATGTTTTTCTAGGATTCACCGCGTGGGATGTACATACCTACAGAAATGTTTTTTTCTGGGATTCACCGTGTGGGATGTACATACCTACATAAATGATTGGGTTTCGATGCCTTGCCCGATCGCACACGTCCCCAGCCTGTGTCCCAGGAGGGCCTATCCCCGACGATTTCTGGGTCATGTGGGAAGGACCCCCCTATTGCCCACACTCACTTGGCGATGGTTCCAAATGCCGTCGCAGAAAGGGGTTAAAAACCGTTTGTATAGCACTGACGCGTACTAGTGCTCTAGAAGTAGCCAAATGGATTTGATAATTGATTTCCTTTTTCTTTTCCTCATCCATTGTTTCATCATCAGTTCCTCAATTCCATATGTGTGAAATGGCATGTAAAGCATTCTATCCAGGAAGCCTTCATTCCCTAATTCACTTGCTCTTGTCGCCCTCGTCTCGCCCTGAATCCCTCATCTCCTTCTGCACGCCACCGCCCATGGCGATCTCCCATGTCTCATGACGCTCACATGTGACCTATTATCTGCCCCACTCTATTGCTCTCCTACGCACCCTCCCCATTGGCAGGACCTCCTACGCTCTCTCCCTAGTAGGAACCCTCGAACCATAGACCTGTTTCCACCACCTTATCCATAGGACCCTGGCCGTCGGAGTCCATCTCCACTAGCAGGGCATCCCCGTCGCTAATCCAAGGAAAACTCTACCACTCCACATCGAGCTCATCTCCCCTGCACCCACCCGTAAATCATCCCGGGCCCCTGATAAAGCCTACTCACACCACCACCAGTATCTCCCTGAACCCACACAAAGAACACCACGACTTCCTCGACTGTGAACCCATCTGCCTCACTGTTCCTCCGCCACTTGATGCAGGTAGCCAATTTCAGTCATGTTCTAACCTGCTCATCCCGTTGAACCCTACATGGTACAACTGATTTATGTATGACTAAACCAGGAATTGATAGTTTGTTTATTGGTCGAAGCATATTGTTTCTTTATTATTGCACTGGTTGAAATTTCTGAACACACCATTCTTTTGATATGTATGATTGACTGATCACACCCTAGTAAGCAAGATTTAGTTTGTTCTTTTTCACATTTTGAGGAATGAAACTATAGAGATATATTACTTTTGCTTGGAGCACTCCGAAAGTTTTATCTGAATATAAGCAATGTTCTATGTCTATGCAACTAGATGACACATTGCGCCCTTGGCACAAAAACCAATTGCAGCCAAGAAGCCAAGCAACTAATGAACAACATGTTTTATGAATGATCTGCAGAGGGTTCCTAATTCCCTACATGACCATGAATAAGCACAAACACAAGTACACTAACAAGCATATGCATAACCACATTAGTAAACACAGATGACCTGTTGTGTCCTTGGCGCATAGAAAGATTGTAGAGCCAAACAACCTATAAACGACAGCAATGAAAACCAGACTTGGATCATGTGAAACACTTTTTTTGTGTCAGCCGCACTTAGCCACGACCTTCATGCCGGAAAGGTCGAACATGATGACGCTAAAACTATCCTTAGCCAAGACCTTGAAGGTGAGGAAATATCCGATCTTAATCTGTCGAACAACCGCAAAGTTGAGCCACCCTTGGTTAATGGCGAGTATTCCATCAAGATCATCTTCTAGCTACAACCGTTAGTCGTGCCAAGATGCTCGTAGAGCTAGAAGGCTTGGGTTGGAGCTTCTCAAGGTTCTCCAGAAGTCTCTGTAGGTTGTCTAGAAGGTTCTCCTGGACAGGGTTGACTCCATTTTGGAGGCCTAAGATCATGTGCTTGACACCCCTCGTCATATGAGTGATTCTCAGTCAACGTGTCAGGGCAGGCAAGGGTGGATGAATGCTCAAGATGACATCCTTTCTAATAGTGACCTCTAACACCATCAATTGCTGAGAACCATTAGGGTCATGGACTTGGGCAGTGTCTTATTTTCCATCCATGGGTTGAGAAGATACCCCTCCTTGCATAGGAAGCAAAGCAATTGTAGAAACAACTTGAGTATCGGATGTAACTCCATCTCAGGTGCAAAAATCACCTTGCAAAAGTGGGTTGGACCTACGTGCTCATGGAAGTGCCAAATGTTCATCGGCCTTCCCCATTGCTTCTTGGAGGGCCAACCTATACCACGAGTTTATCCTTGGAGAAGTTGACCGAAGTATTATTGCGGATGACCAGCTTTCCTGCAGACAATTGTAATGACAAATATTAGGTTGAACACACCATTGACCACAACATAAATCGAACTAAGCAACACCATAAAAACCAAACATCCTAGCACATGCACTTCACCTTGGTGAAGATCACCATCCAATACAATTTTAACCAAACCGTTCTTCTCCCAAAACCAAATGTCCACTCTTAATCAAACTTAGCCTTTCCCAAACTCAAGCCTTAACCGATGGCCAATCTAATGACCCTTCACCAGTTTGGTCAGCGAATATAACTGATGCAAAAATCAAATGACATCAATTATGCATATATTTGTAACAACCGCCCGAATGCACTTTCATAGCATAACAAGCGGTTGTTTTCTTTGAAATGCCTGGAGTTGTAATCTCTCTAAAAAACCGAACCACTAGATCGAAACCACACAACCGAGGAAGCAACTTAGAGTCTGATGCACTTACAATGCTTGCTATAGTTTGCTTGGGTGCTGCCGGAGGCGGAGACGGAGCAAATGGTGAGGGATCAAACCCCAATGGGAACGACAACATCCCTACTATCAGTTGGGCGGATGTTTCTGCCGCTGCAACAACGGATGTCACTATGATGACATCACAAGTACTGGTCACCACAAGCCTAGTGCCTGCCGCCCTAGTGCATACCTAGGCAGGCGAGGCCAACATTCTCTTCAGCTGACCGAGGGAGAGGATTTTTTGCATTACGACAACAAGCCAGCAATGGTGATTGGCATCAACGATAGGTGAAGGAGTTGGCTCGTTAGGTGGTGGAACATGCGCGACCATTGGTGGGAACGAGTGTTCACTGAGAGGGGTGTGAATGGTGGTTTGGATAGTGAGGGGAGAGCCAAAGTACTAAGGATCAATAAATTGCGTGCACGTCTTGGCTCCTTGTTTACCGAGGCGAGGCGTGCAGATGCTCCGTTTTTTTGCTTCCCGATCCAAGGAGTGCATGCGTGCCCATTTACACATGAATGTAATGACCACATATCTACCCGACCATGAAACAGATGGGCAGGAAAGAGGCCGACCGACTTCAGCCAACCCTAGCCACCTAGCAAGACATTGATACGTATCCAACGTATCTATAATTTTTGCTTGTTCCATGCTGTCATATTATCATTCTTGGATGTTTTACAATCATTTTATAGCAACTTTATATCATTTTTTGGGACTAACCTATTGACATAGTGCCCAGTGCCAGTTGCTGTTTTTTTGCTTGTTTTTACTTCATAGAAAATCAATACCAAACGGAGACCAAACGCAACAGAACTTTTTGGAGATTGTTTCTGGACCTGAAGGAACAACTTGGGCCGAAGAAGTACTAGAGGGGTGCCCCGAGGGGGGAACAACTCTGGGCGCGCCTGGGGGCCCAGGCGGGCCCTAGTGGGTTGTGCCCACCTCGGTCGCCTTCCGCACCGCCTCTTTGCTCTATAAATACCCTGAAAATCCAAAAACCCTAGGGGAGTCGACGAAACACAACTCCAGCCATCGCAAGTTCGAGAACCACGAGATCCAATCTAGACACCATCACGGAGGGGTTCATCATCCTCATTGGTGCCTCTCCGATGATGCGTGAGTAGTTCATTGTAGACCTACGGGTCCGTAGGCAGTAGCTAGACGGCTTCCTCTCTCTCTTTTGATTCTCAATACAATGGTCTCTTGGAGATCTATTTGATGTAACTGCTTTTGCGGTATGTTTGTCGGGATCCGATGAACTTTGAGTTTATGATCAGATCTATTTTATCCGTGAAAGTTATTTGAGTTTTGACTCTTATATGCATGATTGCTTATAGACTCGTATTTCCTCTTCGAATCTTTGGTTTAGTTAGGCCAACTAGATCAATTTTTCTTGCCATGGGAAGAGGTGCTTTGTGATGGGTTCGATCTTACAGTGCTTAATCCCAGTGACAGAAGGGACATGGCACGCATGTATCGTTGCTATTAAGGATAACAAGATGGGGTCTATTCCTACATGAATATATCTTGTCTACATCATGTCATCATTCTTATTGCATTACTCCATTTCTCCATGAACTTAATACACTAGATGCATGCTGGATAGCGGTCGATGTGTGGAGTAATAGTAGTACATCCAGGCAGGAGTCGGTCTACTAATGTTGGACATGATGCCTATATAATGATCATTGCCTGGATATCGTTATGATTATTTGAAGTTCTATCAATTGCCCAACAGTAATTTGTTTACCCACCATATGCTATTTTTCTCAAGAGAAGCCACTAGTGAAATCTACGGCCCCTGGATCTATCCTTTATCATATTTGCTTTCTGATCTATTATTTGCCTCTTTTATTTTCAGATCTATTAATCCAAAAAACCCCAAAATACCTTGCTGCAACTTTTTGTTATTCATATTATTTCGCGTTTCCGCGGGATCTATTTATCCAATCTACTACAAATTTATCTATCTTTTACCCAGGAGGGATTGACAACCCCTCTTACGCATCGGGTTGCAAGTATTTATTCTTTATGTGCAGGTACCGTTTACATAGTGTTGCGTGGTTCTCCTACTGGTTTGATAACCTTGGTATCATCACTGAGGGAAATACCTACCATAGCTGTGCTGCATCATCCCTTCCTCTTCGGGGAAAATACTGATGTGGACACGAGCCATCAGACATCTGCTCTGTCTTTGGTTCATCACCAACCAACCTTTAGATGGGATAACCAAGCGGGTTCCAAGCAAGAAGGTACTCACCACACAGGAGCCATCAACCTTATAACAATCGTCCAGAAAAGTACTGGATGAGCACAATTCCACCCTACCACGGACTGGATAGGCATGAAAGAGGCAAGCCAACCTTAGGTAAATAGCTGGGCATGTCTGAAAGGAGTGAACCCACCATAGTGGTAGGGCAACACAGACCTATACATGCAAGCATACGAAATGATGCCAGCTGTTGCGACTGCCCCAACAACATCCACCATCCACCATCCGAGCATACACAAACAAGGTTGGCCAAACAAGCCCCTCGCAACCCCCCACACACTCCCACACCTAGCTGACATCCATTGCAATGATAGCGGTTCAAATACCTTGTCTCCTTGCCACCGCTTCCGTAGATGAAAATTGTTTTTAGCAATATTTATTTGATTTTGAATGTGTGTTGTGCGCTTTGCACACACTATTTTGAAAGGGCCACTTCGATTATTTTTTGTGGCTATGTCACCTGGAAAGAAGCACACTATTTTGAGTTTCTTGCCTACTTGGGTACCCATAGAATCTGGGTACAACCATACGCAGGAACAACACCATTGACAATGTTGTTTGTTGAGCCCACCACTCCATCCACAGAGTATTACCTAATTCCCCCATTATGCCCATGGTGCAAAGAACAAAAAACAGTCGATAAGCAGACATCATTGGACATTCCTAAAAGTGCTCAAGTCTAAAATGGTAATAAGCTCTATAGATCACAGATTTCACATATATCATATGTAAATTATAGATGTTTGTACATGCACATCGCAAATATTTAGTTCTTTATACATATAGATGAATCATCCATATGATCGTAAGTATGTCTAGAGGGGGGGGTGTGATTAGACTACTTGACCAAATAATAACTTATCCCTTTTTCCAATTTTAGTTGTAGGAATTTTGTTAGCAATTCTACTAAGTCAAGTACACCCTACACATGCAAGTCTAAGAGTTGAGCAGTGGAAAGTAATGACTTTGCATGTGAATGTAAAGGAGGGATTAGAGAAATCAAACACAATGATGACATGCTGATTTTTGTCGTGGTTCCGATAGGTGGTGTGTAACACCCTCGATGCGACTATATCTCCCACGTGTCGAGGCACGACTTAGAGGCATAATCGCATTGAAGGCATATGTCGCAAGTTAGGCAATCTTCACAACATCCCATGTAATATAAATCATAAAGGGGAGATAACATAGTTGGCTTACACTCGCCACGTCAATCAAGTACATAAATAACATTACATCATCCAAACACTCATGGCCCGACTACGGCGCCAAAATAAAAGATAACCCAACATGTGACACGGTCCCGATCACCCCCAACTGGGCACCACTACTGATCATCAGGAAAAGAAACATAGTATCGTTGAGAGTCCTCGTCGAACTCCCACTTGAGCTCAAACGCGTCACCTGGAGCAGAATCATCAGGCCCTGCATCTGGTGTAATAGTAATCTGTGAGCCACAGGGACTCAGCAATCTCGCACCCTCGCGATCAAGACTATTTAAGCTTATAGGTAAGGCAAGGTAAAATATGTGGAGCTGCAGCAAGCGACTAGCAAATATGTGGCTAACTTATTCGCACAAGAGAGCGAGAAGAGGAGGCAAAGCGCGAGCGAGAAACTAGAGAGCAACCTGCGCAAACATTACTCCAACACCGTGTCCACTTCCCGGACTCCGCCGAGAAGAGGCCATCACAGTAACACACTCAGTTGATTCAGTTTAATTAAGTTAAGGTTCAAGTTATCTACAACTGGACATTAACAAATTCCCATCTGCCCATAACCGTGGGCACGACTTTCGAAAGTTCAAATCCCTGCAGGGGAGTCCTAGCTTAGCCCATGACAAGCTCTCATGGTCAATGAAGGAATAGACCTCCTCCCAAGACGTTTCGATCAGACTTGGTATCTTGGTTCTTCAAGACACTTCAACAGGTTAAAACAAGACCAGCAACACTGCCCGAATGTGCCGAAAAATCCCGATAGGAGCTGCACATATCTCTTTCTCAGGGCACACTCAGATTGTCTTAGGTACGGGTAGGCCAGCCCAGAGTTGCCCCTGGTGGCCACCGGCAGCTGACAGGTGGACCAACACTCAGAGGAGCACTGGCCCCGGGGGGGGGGTTTAAAATAAGATGACCCTCGGGCTCCGGAAACCCAAGGGAAAAAGAGGCTAGGTGGCAAATGGTAAAACCAAGGTTGGGCATTGCTGGAAAAGCTTTAATCAAGGTGAAACATCAAGGGGTTCCCATTATAACCCAACCGCGTAAGGAACGCACAAATCCGGGAACATAACACCGATATGACGGAAACTAGGGCGGCAAGAGTGGAACAAAACACTAGGCGAGAGGCCGAGCCTTCCACCCTTTACCAAGTATATAGATGCATTAAGATAACATAGCAATATAATGATATCCCAACAAGTAAATAAATGTTCCAACAAGGAACGGCCTTCAATCTTCACCTGCAACTAGCAACGCTATAAGAGGGGCTGAGCAAAGCGGTAACATAGCCAATCAATGGTTTGCTAGGACATGGTGGGTTAGAGGTTTGACATGGCAATTTGGGAGGCTTGAAAGCAAGTGGTAGGCATCGTAGCATTGGCATAGCAAAAGAGCGAGCAAACTAGCATAGCAAAGATAGTAGTGATTTCGAGGGTATGATCATCTTGCCTGCAAAGTTGTCAGAGTTGACTGGATCCTCGAAAGCAAACTCAACGGGCTCCTCGTTAGCGAACTCGTCTCCCGGCTCTACCCAAACAAGACAAACAAGCAAAAGAAACACAATCAACCACGTGCACAACTCAAACAACAAGATGCAAACATGGTATACTATGCGCGATGCGATATGTGATGCATATGCAAGATTTGACAAGAGATGAAAGAACCTGGCCTCAACTTGGAAATCCAAGTGTGCCACTGGAAAGATGAGATGAAATCGCTTGAAAACGATATAAAGAACGCCGGAATCGGAGTTACGGTTTGGAAAAGGCAAGCAATTCAAATATGACCACGTTCTGCGATTTACAGCAAGTAGCCATCTAAATGCAACAAGATGAACATGCTATAGCACACAAACATGGCAACAAAATACATGGCAGGAATCCATTCATGATGCTTAACAAAAGAGGAACACTAATCTAAGGCCAATTCATCCATTAACAGGTTCAAACAAGCATGGCAAAAATGCATTTGGTAAACAGATTTCAGACTTAGTGAAATTAACACTTGTCTGGAATCTCAGATCAAATAGCACCCTTTGGAGCATGAAAACTATATGCTACAGGACCTGAACATGGCAAAGTAAAGCATGACATGGAGCTACTCAAAGAGCTTAACAAAAGTCCCTTAGTGACCTTGAGCCAAAAGGGATCAGAAAATACATTTGCAAGCATGTGAACATGGCAAAAACATAATCAGTTCTCAGACTTAGTGAAAATTGGAGCATGCTGAAACAGATATCAAGTAGGCATGTTTACGAGCTCGATGCACTCACTACAGAGCATGTCATGACAATCTAAGCATGCACCCATCAAGAATACACACTATGCAAGCTAGACATGGCACGAACAATAACATAGCATGCCTGGATCAACTACAACATCATCGGCAAAATCGCTAACAAGTAGACAATCTGCCCAGATTCACGAAATGACAAAAGTAGAGCTCGATTGACTCAAGCTAGGGTTCTCCCTAATTGCAAACAAAGACATGGATGGATAGAGCACTACAAGATTAACAAAACATGCTTACTGATCATCCTCAAAAGAGGCACGGATCACTAGGAAACAACATGAACAAATGTCATATTGAAATAAACAGGTCAAGTACTTAGTGGAATTGCTAAGTCCCTGAAATCAGCATTAACAAATGCACCACTTTGCAAGCTTGTGCTAGTCACCACACACATTACAAAAATACATGGGTTGCACCTATGGATAGATGGCGAAACATATAACAAAACTCATGAAGAGCTCATGGGCATAACATGCACACAATAATCATGGCAAAAATGACAAATATCTAATTGGAACAGCAGATCTGACCATTAACTCAAATAGCATTCTTCTAACAGCATTTCGGGCATCAAGATGAACTCAAATGAAAATGATGCAATGAGATGAAATGATGTGCTCTCTGAGACGAACAATTTGATATGCTATATGCCCAAAACGAAGCTACGGATGCAAAATGTGAACATAGCAAAAACATAATCCTTTTTCAGACTTAGCGAAAACTGGCACATGCTGAAACATAACTCAAGTAGGCATGTTTACGAACTCGATGCACTTACTACGGTGCAAGTCATGACAAGCTAAGAATACATCCATCAAGAACACACAAAATGCAAGCTAGCATGCACGGATCAACTACAACATCATCAGCAAAATTGCAAACAAGTTGACAATCTGCCCAGATTCACAAAGTAGCAAAAGTAGAGCTCGATTGACTCAAGATAGGGTGCTCCATAAATGCAAACAAAGACATGGATGGATAGATCACTACAAGATTAATAAAACCCTTACTGATCATCCTCAAAAGAGGCACGGATTACTAGGAAACAACATGAACATGTGGCATCATGAGATAAACAGATCAAGGACTTAGTGGAAATGCTAAGTCCCTGAAAACAGAATTACCAAGTGCACCACTTTGCAAGATTGCACTAGTCACCACACACATCACAAAAATACATGGGTTGCACCTCTGTAAAGATGACCAAACCCTTAACAAAACATATGTAGAACATCAGGGCATATCATGCACACAATAATCATGGCAAAAATGACAAAAACCTAAATGGAGTAGCAGATCTGACAATTATATCAAGTAGCCCTCTTCTAACAGCATTTCGGGCATCAAGATGAACTCAAATGAAAATGATGCAATGGAACTAAATGATGTACTCTCTGAGATGAACATTTTAATATGCTATATGCATGAATCGGAGCTACGGATGCAAAGTTACGAGTCTATGAACATGAGCACTTGAAACTGGAATTTTGGGACTTAGAAGAATAAAAACACCTCCGGATCTAGGGTTTGAACCGGCACGCGAACCGAGGTGGAATCCGGCGAGGTACTGTTCACCGGAGAGCTCGTGGCGGCCGGAGCTCGTCGGGGCTTGCCGGAGACGAGGGAGAGGAGGAGGACGGCGTGGCAAGGGCGGCGCAGCCGCGGGCGATGGCGGCGGCCGGTCGGCGACCGAGGCGGAGGCGGCAGCGTGCGGCGATGGCGGGCGGCGGCGCGGTGCCGGCGCGGTGGCGGCGGGGATCCGACGAGCGGCGCGGGAGGAAGGAGAAGGACCCGGGCGGCGGCTACGGGCCGCGGGGGCCGGCGCTGGGCCTGGCGGGCCCGCTCGGGTGGCGGTGCGGCGAAGTGGGGCGCTGCCACGTGGCGGCTCCCGGTTGGGGCGGCGGCGACGTCCGGCTCGGACGGACGTGTCCGGCCGGCGCGGGGACGATCTCTAGGGTTTTGGACGAGGGGGGGATCCGAGATTTTCGAGGAGGACCTATTTATAGGCATAGAGGGAGCTACGAGAGTCCAAATGAGGTGCGGTTTTCGGCCACGCGATCGTGATCGAACGCTCTAGATGATGGAGCAGAGTTAGATGGGTTTTGGGCCAAATTGGAGGGGTGTTGGGCTGCAACACACACGAGGGCTTTTCGGTCCCTCGGTTAACCGTTGGAGTATCAAACGAAGTCCAAATGATACGAAACTTGACAGGCGGTCTACCGGTAGTAAACCAAGGTCGCTTGGCAAGTCTCGGTCCAATCCGGAAATGTTTAATCCCCACACATGAAAGAAAGCTAGAAATGACCACCGGAGGAGAACGAAGCGCCGAAATGCAAAATGGACAACGTGGAAAATGCTCGAATGCATGAGACGAACACGTATGCAAATGCAATGCACATGATGACATGATATGAGATGCATGACAACGACAACAACACACGGAGACAAAAACCCGAACCCGAGAAAATAAAATAACTTAACACCGGAAACGGCAAGAGTTGGAGTACAAATTGGGAAAGTTACATCCGGGGTGTTACATGGTGCTATTGTACATCCAAGTTGATGGAGACTCGAACCGAATTAGATACATTAAAACTACTGACTTGTTCAGCCCTCACAGGCCATCAATGCTTCCGGCCGTCCGATCACCACTTTTAGACAATTCTAGCCATTAGATTAGCTCTTAATCACACCTTCGGTTGCTCATATCGATACAAACGATCACTAACATCATGGGCCACTGTTCTGGTGAAAATTTTGGGCATTGCATATTAAATTGGGCTGGCCCCACTGCTCTGGTGAGATTTATCTAGCCCGGTCTCCACTAAAGGCAGCCCTTGTAGCTGACTGGATTGACATACTACCCAAAAAAGAAAAAAAGACTGGATTGACATAGTACAAGGGTGCGCGCTACCCCTTTAACCACACCTGGCACCTCACCCTTCTGACCTTCCCCCTTCTCTCGCGCCTCTTCGTCTGCTACCCGGATTGCACCTTTGATGGCGACGCATCAAGTCCGCACGGCTGCCTCTTCCTCTCCCACGTGGATAGCAACCATGATGGCAATACATCAGTTTCCCCATGCTCGTTGCTGCCCTCTCACAGCAGGCTCCAGGGGCACGCACGATGCCTACGCCAGTGGCGGGAACGCCGGATCCCCATGGAACAACAATGACCAGCGTAGTCCCGTCGCCACTGTCTAAGGAGCACAATGGCGGCGAGTCCAATCCAGATCCACAGGTAGATTGTTTTCCTTCGAAGTTGTGCAATAAATTTCAAGATCTAGGTTCTTAGTTAGATTGACATGTTGATTTGGAGTTTAACATTCATCTAGGTCAACTCTTGGCAGGTGACTATGAACTTGGAGAATGAAGCTTCGTACAAGTGCGTGGTGATGACCTCCAGCTTGGTAGTTCTGGTACGTGTGTTAACTCCATCTCCATACAAAGAGGAAAGGCTGCATTCAGCTGATAGATCATGCGTGAATTATAATCATTTCCTATACCTATATATTTTTGGCATGATGATTTGAGTGTTGATCTATACCTTGTAATAGGCTAATAGGTTTACTAATTACTTCTAGTAGTAGCATTAGTCGTTCTGCTGATATAGTCTATATGTGGGCAGAAACATATTTTGTGTTGGCCAACATTTTGGTATTGCCCCCCAAAGACCCGAAATCAAATAATGTGTCATGTTATCTTAGTAGTGAGATCTGGGTTGATTCCAATTGAAAGCAATGTATATACTATAGTTAGAAACTTGGTATGTTGTATGCATATTTTAGAAACTGCTATTTCATGGTTGGTGGTAGATACCGATATGTGGCGGTAAACATTTTTTTGCACTTCGTATAATTAGAAATAAGATTCAATCAATACATAGGGTGATCCATCTTGAAATATGTCTCTTTAAGTCAAACTAGAAATATAAATAATTTGTGCCTCTTGCTGCTAATTTAGGACTTCAGGTTGGATATTCTCTCTTTAAGAACTGATCACCTACGTGCTCTAGGTATATGAATTTGTTTAGTACTTCCTTTTTCCATTTTGACATGCGAATGTTTCCTTTCTTCTATTACAGATTCAGAAATAAGAAGTTGCCCTTGGTAGATTTTTCAACCATTATATCATTGCATCATGATGCTTTGAAAGATGATGCAACCTACGATCAATATTCAGATGATCTCTTTCAGCTTAACATGTTTGATGTTGAACAGTGCTATTTTAATATGAGCCAACCCTGATCCTCTTGAACTATCTTGTCATACACCGATGTGCTTTTTAGTTTTGTAATTTTCTGCTAATATTTCTACTTGTGTGGCTGTTTTTTAGGTTTGAAGTTTATTGGTCCTTATTTTTTGAGACCGACGTTTATTGTTCCTGAATGAAGGTCTAGTGGGATTCTAAGCATCATATTGTCTATATTCACAACTGTGGTAGGCTATCTATCTCTTCTCCAGTTTTGAAAGCATATAAGTATTATTTCTTAAACAAAGAAAATGAGCATACATATGTTGTTTCTTGGACTTGATTTTCTATCTTGAGTTGGACAATAAGATGTTTTTAAACTGTAATTGGACAATAAGATGTTGATTGTAAGTCCCGCCTGTTAATTCATAATAAGGTCTTTGAATTTTTGTTTTGTCACTTGATGGGTGATGTACAATGCTTCTTGTATGAGATTGCATGTCGGCAAGTGAGCAGGAAGTATGCAACAATTTCTTTGCATCAGTCTCATCTCAATGATGTTAGTATTTTTTATTATTATATGCAGATTTTGTATTTATTTTCTCCATTATTTATTTGCTGAACCAAATAGTCTAAACATATTGTTGAACATCCTTTGGTTGAAACATCAAACAAGACTATTCATTACAAAGTTGTAGATGGACATGATTGATATGGAGGCTCAGATGAGAACATTATTTGCAAGAAGGATCAAATTATGAGTCATAGTTTTTGCATTAGCTTTTCCATGCTTTTATTTTGATAATACCCCACTACTCAGGATTTGAAGAGCATGATGATTTGCATGCATCTTCCCACTAGGTGTCGCAAGGTATTAGTGAGGTTCCACATCAAAGGTGCAGAGGATATTGTTATATCGTTTCACACCGATATCTCATAAGATTTCTACATTACTTATTTTGTATTTGCCATGCAATTTTGCAAATCTACCACAATGATACGATCTCCTTGTATAAAAAAAATTAGAAGTGAGATCAAAAATTAGGTTACGGCAACAATGATTCTCACAACCAATTTTCAATTGTGCATTTCCTTATTTTACTCACACTTTTGCTACTCAAGGTTTGATGAGCATGATGACTTGCAGGATTCCTTTTAGGTGTTGCAAGGTATTGTTGATGTTTCACTTCCATCATTGCAAAACATATGGCTCCTTTGAGATTGATCTTCCATGGTAATTTAAAAACTCTGTGTTGGTTTGCAGCTTTTCTTTATGGGTCACACCTTTAGAAACACTTGATTCACTTTTTGAACCGGTGATCAGTTATCACTTTCTTTCTAATACTTTGTTTCTTTCATGATATACATGATGTTACTATTAATTATGTTGTCCCGACTCTGAGATTTTCCTTTTAGACCTTATTTATTTTGCAACTAATTATAATCCTTGTCAACATTCGTCCCATGAATGTCATGCACTCCACAAGAAATAAGCATTTGCACTAGGTTTGTCCAATTCTTCTTTGTTTCTGAATGTGGTGGCCCTTTCTTAGATGCTTACAAAGGTTTCATTATTTCACCATGTATTCAATGGAACTACCAGAATGTCTTATATTTAGGAACAAAGGGAGTAATGCTTATCATACGTCCTGCAATACTAATTAGTTGTATTTACTATGTATGTTGTTGTACCAAGCTAATTTGTATACATTTATGGTTTCCCCGACTATATATAAGATTTCTTTTGATAACCCACTAATGTATTGTTATGTTTATGGAAATTTAAAATGTATCATGTGATTATATATTTATGAAAATTTCGATCATTTTATTGTACAAACTGACGAGCGCGACAACACACGAAGAAGTAACCTTGTCTATTCCATCATGGCTTACACCCATGACAGACTAGCCTCACTCGGGTAGATCTACACGAAGTAGGCGATCTCCTTGCCCTTACAATCTTCTTGGTTCAACTCCATAATCTCTTGGAGGCTCCCAAGTGACACCTAACCAATCTAGGAGACACCACTCTCCAAAAGGTAATAGATGGTGTTGTTTATAGTGAACTCCTTGCTCTTGTGCTTCAAATGATAGTATCCCCAACACTCTCTTGATCTCAACACATGAGTAGGTGGTTCTCTCTTAGAAAATGAGTAGTGGAAGTAGTGGTTCGTTCTGATGGCTCTCTTAGAGAGTAAGTGGGGGTGCATGGGTATATATAGCCTTCACCCAAAGATCCAACCATTAAAAGTCTTTGACCCAACTCGATGACACTGAACCAAAACCTCGGTGAGACCGACTAGTGTAGAAGATTCAAACATTGGAAGTCTCGGCGAGACCGATCAGAACATCTCGGTGCGACTGAAGTGCAATGGCTAGGGCAAGACCTCATTTTGGTATTTCTGATCATTTCATCTCGATAATTCCGAAATGAAGCAACTTCACAACAGTAACTTGGTCACGCCATCTCGGTGAGACCGAGATCCATATTGGTAGAACCGAAATGCTAGGGGTTGTCTTAGGTAGTGTATGTGATCAAGTCGATGAGTCTGAAATATAGATTTTCAGTGGGACCAAGATGACACTTTAGGGTTTTGGATAGATGTGACGCGGAGAAGTATTTGAGGATTTTTTGGAGCAATATCACTTAGCACTTGAGCAATTGAGTCATGATCAAAACCTCATCCCCTTTTAATAGTATTGGATTTTCTATGGACTCAATGTGATCTTGGACCACTTAACCAAAAATGTAGAGTCTTGTAGATTTGTCAATTCTTGTCCTTAGCATTTTGAGGGGTCCAAAATCACTAGTCCCTGCCATGCCAATCATTGATCTTCTTTGAAATCTATTAACAATGAGCTTTAGATCAATGACTTATATGCTGTTATTAATTACCAAAACCACCCGAGGATTAGTTGCACTTTCAATCTCCCCTTTTTGGTATTTGATGACAACATATATGTCGGTGTTCTGGGAACCAGGGTACCCAGACTTGCCTGCCCGTGGCCCATGGCGTGGCTCCTTCAATGGCCTGGTACGGTGTAACGCCCTCGATGCGGCTATATCTCCTACGTGTCGAAGCACGACTTAGAGGCATAACCGCATTGAAAGCAATGTCGCAAGTGAGTAATCTTCACAACAACCCATGTAAATAAATAAAGGGGAAAAGTACATAGTTGGCTTACACTCACCACATCACACAAATACATAAATAAGTCATTACATTCATCTAATACACTCAGGGCCCGACTACGGTACCAAAATAAAGATCAACCCCCAAATGCGACAACGTCCCCGATCGCCCCAACTGGGCACCACTACTGATCATCTGGGAAAGACACATAGTAACGATGAGAGTCTTCATCGAACTCCCACTTGAGCTCGGTCATGTCACCTGGAACGGTATCATCAGTCCCTGCATGTGGTTTTGGAAGTAATATGTGAGTCACGAGGACTCAGCAATCTCACACCCTCGCGATCAAGACTATTTAAGCTTATAGATAAGGTAAAGGTATGATGTGGAGTTGCAGCAAGCGACTAGCATATATGGTGGCTAACATATTCGCAAAAGAGAGCGAGAAGAGAGGGCAAAAGCACGGTCAAACAACTATGATCAAGAAGTGATCCTAGAACAACCTACGTCAAGCATTACTCCAACACCGTGTTCACTTCCCGGACTCTGCCGAGAAGAGACCATCACGGTAACACACGTGGTTGGTGCATTTTAATTAAGTTTCATGTTATCTACAACCGGACATTAACAAATTCCCATCTGCCCATAACCGCGGGCACAGCTTTCGAAAGTTCAAATCCCTACAGGGGAGTCCCAACTTAGCCCATCACAAGCTCTCACGGTCAACGAAGGATATTCCTTCTCCCAAGACAATCTGATCAGACTCGGCATCCCGGTTACAAGACATCCTCGACAATGGTAAAACAAGTCCAGCAACACCGCCCGAATGTGCCGACAAATCCCGATAGGAGCTGCACATATCTCGTTCTCAGGGCACACTCAAGTTTCCCCGAGATGGCCCCGCAGGCAGCTTAGTCGGACCAACAATCAGAGGAGCACTGGCCCAGGTTTTTTTTAATAAAGATGACCCTTGGGCTCCGGAAACCCAAGGGAAAAAGAGGCTAGGTGGCGAATGGTAAAACCAAGGTTGGGCATTGCTGGAGGAGTTTTATTCAAGGCGAACTGTCAAGGGGTTCCCATTATAACCCAACCATGTAAGGAACGCAAAATCCGGGAACATAACACCGATATGACGGAAACTAGGGCGGCAAGAGTGGAACAAAACACCGGGCATAAGGCCGAGCCTTCCACCCTTTACCAAGTATATAGGTGCATTAAGATAAACAACATAATATTGTGATATCCCAACAATAAACATGTTCCAACAAGGAACGATCTCCAATCTTCACCTGCAACTAGCAACGCTATAAGAGGGGCTGAGCAAAGCAGTAACATAGCCAAACAAAGGTTTGCTAAGACATGGTGGGTTAGAGGTTTGATATGGCAATATGGGAGGCATGATATGCAAGTGGTAGGTATCGTAGCATAGGCATAGCAAAAGAGCGAGCATCTAGCAAGCAAAGATAGAAGTGATTTCGAGGGTATGGTCATCTTGCCTGCAAAATTCTTAGAGTTGCCTTGACCCTCGTAAGTGAACTCAACGGGCTCGTCGTTCATGAACTCGTCTCCCGGCTCTACCCAAACAAGAACAACAAGCAAAAGGAGCACAATCAACCACGTGCAATGCTCAAGCAACATGATGCAAACATGGTATGATATGTGGGATGCGGTATGTGATGCATATGCAAGATTTGCAAAGGAATGATTGAACCTGGCCTCAACTTGGAAATTCAAGAGTTACATAGGAAAGGTGAGGTGATTTCGATTGAAATTGATATAAAGATCACCGGAATCGGATGCACGGTTTGGAAATGGCAAGCAAAACAAATATGGCACCGGTCTGCGATAAACAGCAAGTGACCAACTAAATGCATCAATATAAATATGCTACAGCACTCAAACATGACAAAAAAATACATGGCAGGGATCCACTCATGATGCTTGACAAAAGATGAACACTGTGCTACGGCTAATTCATCCATTAACAGGTTCAAACAAGCATGACAAAAGTGGAAATGATAACAGGTTTCAGACTTTGTGAAAAACTAGAGCATGCAAAACAGATTAACAAGTAGGCATGTTTACGAGCTCGATGCACTCACTACAGAGCATGGCATGACAAACTAAGCATACACCCATGAAGAAGACATGGCATAGAAGCTAGACATGGCAAGAACAACAACATAGCATGCACGGATCAACAACAACAACCTCGGCAAAATCGCTAAACATGTTAACAATCTGCCAGGAACATTTTATAGCAAAAGTAGAGCTCGATTGACTCAACCTAGGGTGCTCCATAATTGCAAACGAAGACATGGATGGATAGAGCACCACAATATTAACAAAACATCCTTACTGATCATCCTCAAAAGAGGCACGGATCACTAGGAAACAACATGAACATATGGCATAAAAACAAAAACAGAACAAGGACTTAGTGAAATTCCAAGTCCCTGAAATCAACATCATTGAGTAAGCTACTTTGAATTCTTGTGCTAGTCACCACAAAGATCACAAAAATACATGGCATACACCCCTATAAAAATGGCATGGCATTCTACAAAACACATGTAGAGCTCAGGATCATAGCATGCAACACATTGATCATGGCAAAAATGACAAAAGGCCATTTGCTGAAACAGATGTGAAATATTCCTCACATAGCCGTCTTCTAATAGCATTTCGGGCATCAAGATGAGCTCAAATGAAAATGATGCAATGAGATGAAATGATGTACTCGTCGAGGCGAACATTTTGATATGCTACACGCACGAATCAGAGCTACGGATGCAGAGTTATGGCATGTCAAAGATTGCAAAATATTTAGGGTTTGGAGGGGAAAAAGTCAACCGCGAGATAGATCTCAGATCCAGATCCACCGACACTGTAGCGGGTACTGTAGCAGTACAAGAGATGCTTGAAAAAACTTGAACACTGAGCTACGACTAAATCACACTAGAACAGGTTCAAACAAGTATGGCAAAAGTGCAAAAGATAACAGCATCACACACTTGGTGAAAAATACTAGCATGTCAAAAACAACATCAGGAAGCAATGTTTAGAGCAAGCAAACAACATGCTTCGGGAACATATCATAGAAAACAAAGGCATGGCATGAATCTACTAGAAGCATAGGTCAAAAGTCCCTGACTGATCATGAGCCAAAAAGGCACAGAAGATATGATGGCGCCCATGTAAACATAGCACGATTTATTAACAGTTTCAGACTTAGCAGAAAAACAGAGCATGCCATAAACAGATTCACGATAGCAACTTTGCGAGCTCATGCCACTCACCACAAAGCATTGCATGAAAAAACAAGCATACCAATAGCATGATGACATGTTCATGAAGCTAACCATGGCAAGATCAAGTTCATAGGATGCATGGATCACTAGCAACAACCATGACAAAATTGATTAACATGTAAACAATCTGCCAGGAACATTTTATAGCAAAAGTAGAGCAAGAACAAGACATGCTATACAACTCCATAATTGCAAAGAGGGGCATGGATGGATAGAGAATAACCACATGTTCAAAACACCCTTACTGAAGTATCTCAAAATAAGCATGTATCTCACTGTAGCATCAAGTCTAGATGGCATCAAAATAAAAGCAGGCAAAGACTTAGCAAAATCCTAAGTCCCTGAAAACAGCAACATTGCGGAGGCTACTTTGCATGCTTGTGCTAGTCACCACATAGATCACAAAAATACAAGACAAGCACCCCTGTAAATATGGCATGGTTTAGTTCAAAACACATGTAGACCTCAAGCTCATATGATGCACACATCAAATGCAATAAAAATGACAAAACCTCATAAACTGACAAGTACCAGCAGTTAACATTTTATAGCACTCTTGCATCAATGAAAATGGCATCATAATGAATATGAACATGCATGGAAAAGCTTCTATCATGGAGAGCTAAACGAGACGAACAATTCGACATATCATATGCATGAATCGGAGCACCAAGCATATAGATATGGCATGACAAAGGTAGCACCGAAATATGATAGAAAAGGACTTAGTGGAATTTTCAGGGTCAATCTACTCAGATCTAGGGTTTGCACGTTTCCCGAGGCAGGCGGTGGATCTCGCCGGAGAACACGCCGGGGAGGGAGAGGACGGCGGCCGGACATCGACGAAGCTCGTCGGTGCGCGTGGAGGAGGCGGCCGGAGTCGGGGAAGGAGGGGCCGACGACGGGGAGGCGCGGTCGCGGTCGAGGCGGACCTCGGGCGGCGCGCGTGGGAGGGCGCCGGTTCGGGCACCGGCGACGTGCCGCGGCGGGCGTTGGCGGGAGGCGGCCGGCGGCGGCGCTAGGCTGGAGAGACGTCGGGGCTGCGACGCACCTCGCGGGCGGCGGCGGAGGAGGCTCTCGGGCGCCGCGGGCCGGGCGGGCCGCGGTGGCGGAGGGCCACGTGGCATGCAGGGATTGGATGGGGCACGTCGGCGGATGGGGCGGAGGGGACGGTTGGATCTAGGGTTTTGAACAAAAAATGGAGGGGAAGGGCCTTTTATATAGGTAGAGGGGGTTTGGAGTGTCCAAATGAGGTGTAGTTTTCACCCACACGATCGTGATCCGACGAAGGAGGACATGGAGATGGTTTAAATGGGTTATTGGGCTGTTTTGGAGGGGTGTTGGGCTGCAACACACAAGAGGCCTTTGCGGTTACCCGGTTAACAGTTGGAGCATCAAACAGCTTCCAAATGGAACGAAATTTGACAGGCGGTCTACTAGTAGTGTACCAAGGCCACTTGACAAATCTTGGTTCATTCCGAGAACATTTAACACCCGCTCACGAAAAGAGACAAGAGGGGTGCCTCGGCGCATGTGGGAGTGTCGGATTGCGAAACGGACAACGGGGAAAATGCTTAGATGCATGAGACGAACACGAATGCAAATGCGATGCACATGATGACATGATATGAAATGCATGACATGAACAAAATGCAAATCGAAAGTAAAAGCCCAACCATGAAGGGAAAACTCATAACTTAAAGCCAAAAATGGCAAGAGTCAGAGATACAAATATGGCAAGTTACATCCGGGGTGTTACAACACTCCACCACTACGAGAGGATCTCGTCCCAAGATCTAGGACTGAAAGAACTCCGGATATTTAGAACGGAGGTGATCCTCCCGCTCCCAGGTGGCTTCTCAGTCGGAATGGTGTGACCACTTCACTTTCAGGAATTTGATTGACTTGTTGCGAGTCTTGCGCTCGGTTTCTTCAAGAATAGAAACGGGATGCTCATGATAAGACATGTCTTCTTGGAGGTCAATCTCTTCAAAGTTGATAGTGCGCTCAGGAGTCCTGAAGCACTTGCGAAATTGTGACACGTGAAACACATCATGTACATTTGCGAAGTTGGACGGAAGCTCAAGTTGATAGGCGAGATCGCCTCTTTTGCCAATGATCTTGAAAGGACCCACGTATCTAGGGGCAAGATTCCCTTTGATACCGAAGTGACGAGTACCTTTCGTTGGAGAGACGCAGAGGTAGACATGGTCTCCGATCTCGAAAGCCAAGTCATGGTGCTTGCTATCATAGTAACTCTTCTGGCGCGATTGCGCGGCTTTCAGATTTTCACGGATGAGTTTACACATTTCTTCAGCTTCTGTGATTAAATCATTGCCAAGAAGTTGGCGTTCACCAGTCTCTGACCAATTGAGAGGAGTATTACACTTTCTTCCATAGAGAATTTCGAATGGGGCCTTGCCCGAACTCGCTTGGAAGCTGTTGTTGTAGGAGAACTCGGCATATGGAAGACAATCTTCCCGCTTCATACCGAAGGAAATTACACAAGACCTGAGCATATGTTCAAGGATTTGATTGACTCGCTCGACTTGGCCACTAGTTTGAGGATGGAAAGCTGTGCTGAAGCGTATGTTGGTGCCCATGGCCTTCTGGAAGGAGTCCCAGAACTTGGAGGTGAAGATGCTTCCATGATCTGAAGATATCAATTGCGGAATGCTGTGCAAAGAGACAATCCTGGAGGTGTATAGCTTTGCCAACTGAGCTGCTATGATAGATTCTTTGATTGGAAGGAAATGAGCCACTTTAGTAAGCTTGTCGATGACAACAAAGATAGCATCATTTCCACGCTTGGACTTGGGGAATCCAGTCATGAAGTCCATTCCAATGTGGTCAAACTTCCATTCTGGAATAGCAATAGGTTGGAGGAGACCAGCTGGCTATTAGTGTTCTGCTTTCACCCTTCGGCAGACATCACATTCATTCATGAATTGAGCAATCTCTCGCTTCATTCGAGTCCACCAATACGATTGCTTGAGGTCATGGTACATCTTCGTACTTCCAGGATGAATGGATAGAAGGGAATTGTGCGCCTCGTTCATAATGACTTTCCTTAGATCACCTTTAGGAACCACAATCCGGTCCTCAAAGAATAGAGTGTCTTTGTCATCAATGCGATATCACTTGTATTTGGGTTGGCTCTTGGCAATCCCTTGTTTCACCTTCTTCACCATGGAATCCAGGAGTTGTGCCTCACAAATTTGAACCTCCAAAGTAGGAGAGACTTGGAGATTGGCAAGAAAGCCTTGAGGAACAACTTGGATATTCAGTTTGCGGAAAGCTTCACAAAGGTCCGGTTGGAAGGGCTTGAGAATTAAGCTGTTGCAGTAAGACTTCCTGCTCAAAGCATCTGCAATGACATTGGCCTTGCCTAGAATATATTCAATACTCAGATTTTATTCTTGAATCATTTCGACCCATCGAGTCCGCCCGAGGTTGAGGTTGGGTTGAGTCAAGATGTACTTGAGGCTCTTATGATCTGTGAAGATGTACACTTTCCTTCCCAATAAGAGATGTCTCCACGTTAATAATGCATGAACAACTGCCACAAACTCAAGATCGTGAGTGGGGTAGTTCCTCTCGTTGGGATTCAACCAATGAGAGGTATAAGCCACAACTATCTTCTCTTGCATTAACACAGCACCAAGACCTTGCAAGGAAGCATCACAGAAAACTTCAAATGGCTTGGACTCATCAGGAGGAGTCAAGATAGGAGTTGTGACCAGCTTCTCTTTGAGAGTGTTGAAAGCAACGTCACACTCAGGCGTCCAGACATACTTGACATGCTTATAGAGGAGGTTGGAAAGAGGCTTTGCAATCTTAGAGAAATTCTCAATGAATCTTCGATAATAGCTTGCAAGCCCAAGAAAACTGCGGAGCTGTTTGGCATTCTAAGGAGGTTCCCTATTCACAATTGCAGACACCTTCTCGGGATTAATAGCAATTCCCTTGGCGGAGATGATATGACCAAGGTAAAGAACTTCGTCAAGCCAGAACTCACACTTGGAAAACTTCGCATAGAATTGATGCTCTCTGAGTTTGTCTAGCACCAATCTCAAATGCTTGGCATGATCCTCCTTATTCTTGGAAAAGACCAAGATATCATCAAGATACACGAAGACGAAACCATTTGTGTAAGGGTTGAAGATGAAGTTCATCATGCGAGAGAACGTTGGAGGAGCATTGACAAGACCAAAAGACATGACAATATATTCATAAGAACCATAGCTTGTTCTGAATGCTGTCTTGGGGATATCTTGTTCACGAATGCGAATCTAATGATAACCCATACAGAGGTCAAGCTTGGAGAATACTTTAGCACCTTTCAGTTGCTCGAATAGCTCATTGATCTTGGGAAGTGGATACTTGTTCTTTATTGTCTTCTTGTTCAATGGGCGGTAGTCGACACAAAGTCGGTCCGTGCCATCCTTCTTCTGGACAAAAAGAACACCACAACCCCATGGAGATGAAATCGGTCTGATCAGACCTAGACACTCTTGTTCATCGAGCTATTTCTTCAATTCCTTTGGTCCAAGCTTGTAAGGACGCTTGCAAACGGGTTCCGTGCTAGGCTCAAGATCGATAACGAATTCAACTGGCCGGTGAGGAGGCATTCCCGGAAGTTCTTCTGGAAAGACGTCTTGATATTCACAAACGATTGGAATCTGAGAGATGGCATTCAACTCGCCCTTCTCATTGAGAGAAAACAGTCGAATGGTTTCGTCATGAGCGGCATAGATGATCACATCCTCAGAAGAGTGTGTCCATTGAATCTGCCTGACAGCACAATCAAGCTAAGCCTTGTGCTTAGAAAGCCAGTCCATGCCAACAATTAGATCAATATCCGAGTCACCAAGAACAATTGGAGAAGACAGAAATTTATAGTCTCCCAACTGGACAGAGACATCGGGAGCAACCAAACTAGAAGTCATAAGCTTTCCCGGAGAAACAACTTGCATAACTTTGGACAAAACCTCTGTGTCAACATTGTGCTCCGATGCAAATGGGTATGACATGAAAGAATGCGATGCACCAGTATCAAATAAGACTTTAGCAGGAATGGAGTTAACTGGAAGGTTACCCATGATCACATCTGAAGAATCCTCTGCCTGAGCTGCGTTCATCATGTTCACCTTAGCATGCTTGGGATTATGCTTGACCACTGCATTGCTGGCAGATCTCACAAGAGAAGGAGGCGGAAGGCGCCTTTGGTTGAAGCACTTGTTTGCATAGTGCCCCTTACGCTGACACTTGTTGCAAGTAACCTCTGAGAGCGGACGATGATAAGGAGCATTCGACCTTGGAGTTTGAGACTGTGCTTTGTTCTGATAGCCTGGGTTGGGTGGGTGGGAAGATCCATTGTCACCTTTGCTCTTATGCTGGGCTGACGAAATGGAGGAGGAGGAGGCAACCAGAACTTTTGTTGCTTAGCTGCCACTTGTGATGAAGAAGAAGATTGAACTGCATCCCTGACACTCTTCTTAGATGCCTCACACTTGAGCTGAGCATCTTCTTGCTTTAGTGCCATGTTATATAATTGATCAAACTTGGTCGGCTTAAGAAGCATGGGAGCTAATTGCAGATCTTCTCTGAGGCCACCTCTGAATTGATAGATCATACTCTTTTCATCAGGAACATTTTGTTTAGCGAAGCGAGCAAGTTTCTGAAACTGGATATTGTATTGATACACAGACATGCTGCCTTGCTTGAGATTGCGGAACTCCTCACGCTTCCTCTTAGCCACACTTGGTGGGATGTGATGAGCTTTGAAGTCTCGGTGGAAATCATCCTAGGTAATCACACGACCTCCTCTGGAATCTCTGTATTGTTGATACCACTCAGCAGCTTGGTCCTTGAGTTGAAACGAAGCAAACTTGACAAAGTCCTCAAGTCTGACATTGCTACATTCAAAATGTTTGCATATGTCCACGAGCCAGTCGTCGGCGTTTGTGGCCTCGACATAGTTGCTGAAGGACTTCGGCTGGTTTGCGAGGAACTGGTTGAGGGTAGCAAACTGAGGCTAATTGTTGCCTTGGCCTTGATTTCCTTGGTTGCCTTGCCCTTGGTTGCGCTCTTGCAAGAGTTGCAAAAGCATCTGAGTGTTGGTGTTGGTGGCTGCCATGACAACTTGCCATGCCTCCGGAGGTGGAGGTGGTGGCGGAGGGTTCGACTGATCCCCATCACTGCAGTCCGGATTCTGACGCGTTGGAGGAGCCATCCTGAAGAGGGTGACATCCATTAGAATCTTGAAAGATAGATCAAAATTGCAACATATAGTCTTACAATAAACATTCGAACAAGGATGAACGAATGAATTTCAAAGTAAATCATCACACGTCCATACGGTTGAGAAGCCACTTAGATAAAGGTAGATGAATAAAGCAACAAGGTACGGATATGAACAAATAAGTGGTAAGGATTACCCAATCAGAAACCAAATATCCGCAGGAAGAAATACTAGAGCTACTTGAATTCCCACCTATAAAACTCCCGAAACTTTCTGCTTGTGCAATTAGGTGTTGGGGATACAGGGGAAGCATAATATCTCACCCAAACTAGCAATTCCTACATCCAGCTGTATCCATCCTTCAACACATAACCAAGAAATCTTCGGAAATCATGTACCTCAACCTTCGAAAAGCATCCGTTATACGAGTTATGGAAATACTCCCAAGCTCCCACCCCAGTACTGGGTGGCGTCGAGGTTATCTCACCAACAACTACATAAACAAAAATTTTGATGTCGGTGAACTCAGGTATTCCAAAACTGCAACGATAAAATTGTGACAACAACACCTCAGAGCTCAACTCCCCGAGACACTGCCATAACCCCTAAATGTCAGGAGGCACCAAGAACAATGTTCTCGTCACAAAACCATTGAAACGATTCCAAGATACCCGCGTGATCCTAATTTTTTTAGTGAAATTTGAGGAGAGGATTGTCAAAACTTCTACGTCAGGAGGCCTCACCAGAGCGATGAAGGGACTGAGGAGTAAAAAGAATCCTACTCTCCGATATATAATCCTAAGACTCAAAACATTTTGTTCTAGACTCAACAACGTCAGCGATTCGATCAAGCAGGTGGCTCCTAAGTCGGGGATGGCTCTGATTACCAACTTGTAACATCCACAATGTGGCTATATCTCCCACGTGTCGGGGCACGACTTAGAGGCATAGCCGCATGGTAGGCTTGTCGCAAGAGGGGTATTCTTCACACATCCCATGTACTGAATAAGAAAGGGATAAAGAGTTGGCTTACAATCGCCACTTCACACAATACAAAAATAATCCATACATCATCCAAAGTACAATCAAAGGTCCGACTACGGAACCAAAATATAAGAAGACAACCCCAAATTCTAGATCCCCGATCGTCCCAACTAGGCTCCACTATTGATCATCAGGAAAGGAAACATAGTAACGGCCCGAATCCTCGTCAAACTCCCACTTGAGTTCGGTAGCGTCCCCTGCACTGGCATTATCAGCACCTACATCTGTTTGGAAGTATCCGTGTGTCACGAGGACTCAGCAATCTCACACCCGCGAGATCAAGACTATTTAAACTTAAGGGTAGGAAAGGGTAGTGAGGTGGAGCTGCAGCAAGGACTAAGCATATATGGTGGCAAACATATGCAAATAAGAGCGAGAAGAGAAGCAACGCACGGTCGAGAAGCTATAAGTGACCAATAAGTGATCCTGAAACTACTTACGTTCAAGCATAACACAAGACCGTGTTCTCTTCCCGGACTCCACCGAAAAGAGACCATCACGGCTACACACGCGGTTGATTCATTTTAATTAAGTTAAGTGTCAAGTTCTCTACAACCGGATATTAACAAATTCCCATCTGCCACATAACCGTGGGCACGACTCTCAAAAGTTTATACCCTACAGGGGTGTCCCAACTTAAGCCATCACAAGCTCTCACGGTCAACGAAGGATATTCCTTCTCCCGGGAAGACCCGACCAGTGTCGGAATCCCGGTTACAAGACATTTCGACAATGGTAAAACAAGACCAACAAAGCCGCCCGATGTGCCGACAAATCCCAATAGGAGTCGCACGTATCTTGTTCTCAAGACAACACCGGATGAGACATCCTACGAGTAAAACCACCCCACAAGTTTCCCCGAGGTGGCCCCGCAGTCTACTCGGTTCGGACCAACACTTAGAGGAGCACTGGCCCGGGGGGGGGGGTTTAAAATAAAGATGACCCTCGAGTCTGCAGAACCCAAGGGAAATGGTGGTAGGTAGGCAAATGGTAAAACCAAGGTTGGGCCTTGTTGGAGGATTTTTTTTCAAGGCAAACTGTCAAGGGGTTCCCATAACACCCAACCGCGTAACGAACGCAAAATCAAGGAACATAACACCGGTATGACGGAAACTAGGGCGGCAAGAATAGAACAAAACACCAGGCATAAGGCCGAGCCTTCCACCCTTTACCAAGTATATAGATGCATTAAAGCAAATAATATGTAATAATGATATCCGAACAATATCCATGTTCCAACACGAAACAAACTTCATCTTCACCTGCAACTAGCAACGCTATAAGAGGGGCTGAGCAAAAGTGGTAAATTAGCCAAACAACGATTCGCTAGGAAAGGTGGGTTAGAGTCTTGACATGGCAATATGGGAGGCATGATATAGCAAGTGGTAGGGAGCGCGACATAGCAATAGAGCGAACATCTAGCAAGCAAAGATAGAAGTTATTCCGAGGGTATGGTCATCTTGCCTACAAAGTTCTCGGAGTTGTCGAAAGCTTGATCCTCGATAGCATACTCAATAGGTTTCTCATTCATGTAATCGTCTCCCGGCTCTACCCAAAGCAATAACACAAGCAATGGAACAACAATCAATCACGATGCAATGCACAAGCAACATGATGCAATATATGGCATGATATGCAAGATATGATATGCAATGCATATGCGTGCTTCGAAGGAGAAAGAAATATCAAGGCATCAACTTGGCAAACCAAGTATACCGCTGGAAAGATGAGATGATTTCAGTCGAAATCGATATAAAGATCACCAGAAACGGATGCACGGTTTGCAAATGGCAAGCAAAACAAGGATGTCGCAAAACTGCGATTAACAACACGATGCCACTTAGAATGCAACAACAAAACTAAGCTAATGCACTCCAACATAGCAACTAAGCATATGGAAGTGATGTACAAGAGATGCTTGACAAAACATGAACACTGAGCTACGACTAAATCACACTAGAACAGGTTCAAACAAGCATGACAAAAGTGCAAAAGACAACAACATCACCGACTTGGTGAAAAATACTAGCATGTCAAAAACAACATCAGGAAGCAATGTTTAGAGCAAGCAAACAACATGCTTCGGGAACATATCATAGAAAACAAAGGCATGCCATGAATCTACTAGAAGCATAGGTCAAAAGTCCTTGACTAATCATGAGCCAAAAAGGCACAGAAGATATGATGGCACCCATGTAAACATAGCAAGATTTATTAACAGTTTCAGACTTAGCAGAAATACAGAGCATGCCATAAACAGATTCACGATAGCAACTTTGCCAGCTCATGCCACTCGACGCAAAGCATTGCATGAAAAAACAAGCATACCAATAGCATGATGACATGTTCATGAAGCTAACCATGGCAAGATCAAGTTCATAGGATGCATGGATCACTAGCAACAACCATGACAAAATTGATTAACATGTAAACAATCTTCCAGGAACATTTTATAGCAAAAGTAGAGCAAGAACAAGACATGCTAGGCAACTCCATAATTTCAAACAGGGCTATGGATGGATAGAGAATAAACACATGTTCAAAACACGATGCAATGCACAAGCAACATGATACAATACATGATGCAATGCACAAGCAACATGATGCAATACATGGCATGATATGCAAGATATGATATGCAATGCGTATGCATGCTCCGGAAGGGAAAGAAAGACCAAGGCATCAACTTGGCAAACCAAGTATGCCGCTGGAAAGATGAGATGATTTCAGTCAAAATCGATATAAAGATCACCGGAAACGGATGCATGGTTTGCAAATGGCAAGCAAAACAAGGATGGCGCAAAACTGCGATTAACAACACGATGCCACTTAGAATGCGACAACAAAACTAAGCTAATGCACTCCAACATAGCAACAAAGCATAAGGAAGTCATGTACAAGAGATGCTTGACAAAACATGAACACTGAGCTACGGCTAAATCACACTAGAACAGGTTCAAACAAGCATGACAAAAGTGCAAAAGATAACATCATCACAGACTTGGTGAAAAATACTAGCATGTCAAAAACAACATCAGGAAGCAATGTTTAGAGCAATCAAACAACATGCTTCGGGAACATATCATAGAAAACAAAGGCATGGCATGAATCTACTAGAAGCATAGATCAAAAGTCCCTGACTGATCATGAGCCAAAAAGGCACAGAAGATATGATGGCACCCATGTAAACATAGCAAGATTTATTAACAGTTTCAGACTTACCAGAAATACAGAACATGCCATAAACAGATTCACGATAGCAACTTTGCGAGCTCATGTCACTCACCACAAAGCATTGCATGAAAAAACAAGCATACCAATAGCATGATGACATGTTCATGAAGCTAACCATGGGAAGATCAAGTTCATAGGATTCATGGATCACTAGCAGCAACCATGACAAAATTGATTAACATGTAAACAATCTGCCAGAAACATTTTATAGCAAAAGTAGAGCAAGAACAAGACATGCTATACAACTCCATAATGGCAAACAGGGGTGTCGGTGTCAAAACCGGTGGATCTCGGGTAGGGCGCCCCGAACTGTGTGTCTAGGCCGGATGGTAATAGGAGGCAAGGGACACGGAGTTTTACCCACGTTCGGGCCCTCTCGATGGAAGTAAAACCCTACGTCTTTCTTGATTAATATTGATGATATGGGTAGTACAAGAGTAGATCTACCACGAGATCAGAGAGGCTAAACCCTAGAAGCTAGCCTATGGTATGATTGTTGATGTGTATGTTGTCCTACGGACTAAAACCCTCCAGTTTATATAGACACCGGAGAGGGTTAGGGTTACATAGAGTCGGTTATAATGGTAGGAGATCTGAACATCCGTATCGCCAAGCTTGCCTTCCACGCCAAGGAAAGTCCCTTCCGGACACGGGACGTAGTCTTCAATCTTGTATCTTCCTAGTCCAGGAGTCCGGCTGAAGGTATAGTTCGGCTATCCAAACACCCCCTAATCCAGGACTCCCTCAGTAGCCCCTGAACCAGGCTTCAATGACAACGAGTCCGGCGCGCAAATTGTCTTCGGCATTGCAAGGCGGGTTCCTCCTCCAAATACTTCATAGAAGATTTTAAACACAAAGATGGTGTCCGGCTCTGCAAAATAAGTTTTCCACATATTGCCATAGAGAGAATAATATTTACACAAATCTAATCTGCTGACGTATTCCATAGTGCGACACACCACAGCCAAGCTTTTATCCAAATCGTTTCATTATCCTACCTCGGCGCGTCATGCGAGGCGGTTTCCTTGGCACGTCTTGTTAAAGCAGAGATCGTGTCCCCTTATTTCGGGATTCTCATCAATACGGGCGTGGGTAACCCAACCACTTCCAGGACTCCTAGATCATAGGCAAGTCCAAACGGACACGGAGAGGACGCTCGATATCCACCCTCTTTATAAAGGGACGAGGCCTTTTATTTTTCCCTCCCGTGCTCAATCGAATCCTTCCCCCACCTCAAGCTCAAACGCCCAAAGTTCAGGTCAGGTGCTCCGAACCTTCAGTCATGTCCGGATCTAGCCTTCAAGGCCGATGGGTGCCTTCTTCCGTCATGGAAGAAGACATCAAAAAGTTGAGGGAGGCCAGATATCTGACCACCGAGATTCTGCATCGGCTGCCTCCCTGGGGGCAGGCCGTCCCCTCCCCCAAACCCAACGAGAGCGTCGTGTTCGTCTCCCACTTCCTCCGAGGTCTAGGCCTTGCGTTGGATCCTTTCGTCAGGGGCTTGATGTTTTACTACGGGCTAGATTTCCATGATCTAGCTCCGGACTCCTTCCTTCATATCACGACATTTATTGTTGTGTGCGAGGCCTTCCTCCGGGTTACCCCTCACTTTGGCCTATGGCTCAAGACCTTTGAAGTAAAACCGAAGATGATCGAGGGGCAACATGCGGAGTGTGGAGGTGCCTCAATATGCAAGATGACGGGAGCTGCATGGCCCAAAGGTTCCATTCCAGAGGTGTCTGAATTGTGGCAACAGGAGTGGTTCTACATCACGGCTCCTAGAAGTGCCAAGTGGGTGGCCGCCCCTATCTTCCGCCCGGGCCCTCCACCACAACTGATGTCATGGATTAGCAGAGGATTGAGCTGGGGTTCGGCCAAGGACGTGCCTATACTGCAAAGCCGCATTCAAGATCTCTTTAATGAAGATTTCAGTTTGGTTGCGGTAGCACAAGTTATGCTGGTTCGCCAAGTCCAGCCTTGCAAACGCCGGCCTCTTCGCTTGTGGGAGTTCAATCCTGAGGGACCGCGCGCCATTCAAAATTTCCTCGGCCTGACGCACGAGGAGATGTACAAGTCGTTCTTCGGACCTCAAGCGGAGTGTCCGGAAATCACCGAGGATGCGTGCCTCAGTAGCAACCGCGCCGCCGAACAGGTAAGGCATCTTCTAACCGAGCGTACTACCTCTCCTTTGATGCGAAATTATTTCTGAGAGTCCGCTTTTTGACCAGGACTGGCTAACGAAGGCGAAGTTGATTCAGTGCTCAGCCCCCCTCCCTGAGGGTTTGGAAAATCTGATATTGGAAAAGATGCTCCAGACTACACCTTGCCCGGAGCCCTTGAAGGAAAATGCGGGCGGTCTTGGGCCCCCAACGCTGGCTGCTCTAGCCGAGGGAGCGAGCGTCTCCATGAAGGAAGATGATCAGAAGAGGAAAAGGATTGCGTCTGGGGATTTGGAAGCCGAAGCTTCCAAACGGGAGAAGAAGTCTCCCACAGAGGGTCCTACCCCGGGGGGTGCGGTTGCTGCACAAAGTCCGGGGGGGGGGATCAATTCCCCCACGAGTCGTAAGTGACCCAAAATACTTTAATAGTACAGATATGCCGTCTTTTCTTCTGAGAAAATAACCACTGCATATATCTTTGCAGTTTGGGCCTTAGCCCCTCTCAGATGAGCTCGTCTTCGGGGGATCTTCTTCCGGAGATGATGGAGAGCGAAATGCCTCCTCTAGACTCCTCCGCTCCGGAAGCGGGCAATCCTGAAGTGTCGTCGCGGAGGGCCTCTCCGGGTCCGGCGAGGCCAAAAGATAATTTCGTTGACCCCCGAAGCTTCCCGTGTCCGGCTCCCGAAGAGAGCAGGCAAACGAGTCCGGCACCGTCTAGTGTACAGTCGGATGTTCTGAGGGAGTTGGTGGGGCGAGCGGCCATCTCAGATGAACACCGTGTGCTGATGAATACGGTGATGGAGAGAATCTCATCTGCCGAAAGCGGATTGCATAAAGCTTTTATGAGTCTACTGACAGGTTTTGAGGTACGTAAAATAATGTATGATAGTCCTGCACATGCTAAGTGTGCCCTGTGTAGATAGTAGCCCCTGAGACTCTGGTTGTCGTTGGGAACGACGATGATCAGAGAATCATAATCCCAGGTAGTAACCATACTGCCTTTATGAGCAGGTGATGGAAGCTCCGGTGGCTAGCCGGACTAGCGAGTTTGCCCATTTAAAACGGTAGTTGGATGCGGCAGACGCCGACATCGAGCTTGTTAACAAGAGGCTTGACGAGGTGCAGGGTAGGTGTTATTATCTGGTAAACGCTGCATAGTAAGAGCAGCATGAAGCTAGTATATTTAACATGTTATAACTGCAGATGGAGCTGCCACTGTTGAAGCCTTGCGGGCGGAACTTGCCCGAGCCAAGGAACAAGCGAGATTGGGTAATGCAGCTGCTTTGAAGGCGACCGAAGAGTTGCGAGCCGAGAAGGCCGCGCATGGCGAGAGCCGGGATAAGATGGCCAATATGGCCGTAGAATTAAAAGCCGCCGTCGACCGTTGCCGGGCTCTTCAAAAGGAAAACTAGGCGAAGGCATCGGACCTTGAGAAGGCTGCTGCAACGGGAAAAGACCTCCACTCTGCAATGAGGGCAAAGAAGGAGGAGCTGCGGGAAGACGGGGATATTGTAGCCGGGAAATCCTTTATGCTGCAGAGGAAGTTCGGAGATCCACGGTATGCCCCTCTGGATCGGCTGTGGAGTTCGGAAGATGTGTATATGGATTTGGCGGCGAGTGCTGCCGATGCGGCCAAGTACTTCTAGAGTCATACGGACTGTGAAGCAGACCAGCTGTTTTGAAAACAATTCCTTTCTCCTGAGCGTCCGCTTTCATTGACGGACCAATCAGCCGGATGGGCCGAACTAAATAGATTGTCTAGACTCTCCATGAGGTCTGTTGTGGATCAGCTATGGCCGGAAAGGTCAAAACCGAGCAGCTATTTCAGCTTGGTGCAGCAGTTCCTTGACGTGGTGCCGCGCATAAATGCGATGAAGAGGTCGGCGTGCATAGAAGGCGCACGAATGGCCTTTGCCCGTGCTAAAGCATACTGGGCAGAGATGGATGCTACCACTGTTGCAGCGTAGGATTCGGCCATAGGTCGAAGGGCTGCTGAGCATTACTTTGAGGAAGTTCTTGAGGGTGCTCGTTTGATAGAGACCCAGTGCTCAAAAAATATTATGTTTGAGTGACATATAATCTCATTGTAAGCGAAATGCTTTTATAAATTTTCATAAGGCTACTTTTATACTTTTGCCTGAAAGTATTGTGATGCCTCCTGGGCGGCCGTTTATGTATACATGTGTATAACCTGATAGATTGCAGTCGTCGGCTTCAACCCCCACGCATATAATGCGGAGGTGTTCGCAGAAACACACGTTCACACTTAACCCAACGTCTTGGTCCTATTAAGGAGGTGATAGCGGAGCGAGCGAGGCAACCAGACTATAATGCTTTAACACTTTCACTTAGCCATAGGAGTTTGACAGTGGGGCTACTAGATAGCCCCTAGTGGCTCCGCACTCTCCCGATCCCGGGGTGCGTATATGCCTGGCCGGAAAGCGGCCCTTCATTAAGGCGGGGGAACTCTAACATTCCCATGGGTCATCGAGTGGTTGACCAGTCTCGCGCTAGATCATGACAGTCAGTTTTCGGCTTTCTCTACTGAGGTGCTCGTCCGGATGAACCAGGGCACAATCGCAGTAGTTCTCCTGGTGCTACCTTAGCCGGTAAAGCGGAACGTAAGGCACCAAAACACAGGAGCCGGGCAAACCCAACATTTGACCAAAGACAATGATTCGGAGCTGATGCATATAGGGCCAAACTCGCGACGCCGAACACTCCCTAAGGTATTCGGTCTTTGTGGTATAAACCAGGCCTAAATAATGGCCTTCGTAAGAAACCCCTTATGTCCAGGTACGTGCATTGGTCTGGCGTGGCCACATACCAAGACGTCAGCATCCTTCTCAACGGTGGATATGTATCAACAAGAGACAGTAAAAAAGGTTTACGCAGGGTCTTAATCTAAAAAGAATCCTTGGAGCGGGTCCCTGCTGCACGTCTGCGCCTGTGTCTCCGTTGTGCCGTATCCTGGACGGGTGTGGCACGATGATCGTCTGTAAAAGAGAGGAATTTAGGTGAAAAAGGTTGTCGTGCAAAAATATAATTAAAGAAACTATGCATAATTCAAGATGAGGAGGAATGGCCACATGTCTGCGCGCGTTGAGCCCCTTGTATTGATGAATAGGGGTGTGACCATTTATTCGGTATAAGTAGCGGTGCCGGACTTGATTAGTTGTGTCTGAGGTCTTGACGACCTATGGGGCGCTTTGGCTAGTCCGGGCGCCTTTAGTGTGTGGCTGCCAAGGCAGCCTCACTCTCTTCGGCGCGTAGAGATCGCTTGACATTTCCGTGCATTGAAATGATGCCGCATGGACCGGGCATCTTGAGTGTGAGGGAGGCGTAGTGTGGTATTGCATTAAAGCGAGCGAAAGCTTCGCGCCCGAGCAGTGCTTAATAGCCACTTTGGAACGGAGCGATGTGGAAGGTTAAATGCTCGCTACGGAAGTTATCGGGGGAGCCGAATATAACTTGTAGGAGGGAGCCCGTGCAACGAGCCCCTGGGCCTGGCATTACTCCTTTAAAGGTAGTATTGCTATGGTGAATTTGTGTTGGGTCTAACCCCATCCCGCGGATTGTATCCTGGTATATTAGGTTTAGGCTGCTGCCGCCGTCCATCAAGACTCGTGTGAAGTGATATCCGCTAATTACTGGGTCTAATACCAGGGCAGCCCATCCTGCGTGTCGGATACTTGCTGAGTAATCGCGATGGTCGAAAATGATCGGTTGAGACGACCATTGGCAGGACTTCGCGGTGACAGGCACTTGCGTATATTTTCCTGGGGGTGCCGCATTGTTTTTTCCCTTGATCATGTGTAGTACATTTACTGTTTTGACTTCTGGTGGGAATTTCTTTTGTTCCCCAATGTCTTGCTTGGGAGGCTCGTCCTCGTCTTCACTTGGTGTGTCCTCCCCCTTGTGTACGGCGTTGAGCTTGCCGGACTTCTTGAAGACCCAACATTCTCTGTGGGTATGATTAGCGGGCTTGCTAGGTGTAATATGTATCTGACATACCTAGTCTAGAATTTTGTTGAGGCTGGACGGTTCATCCCTGGTGCCTTTAGTGGGCGGCTTTTGACCTGGCCAGGAGCTTTTGAATCCGGCATTTACTGCCGTGCCCTTCATGTTGTCTTCTTTATTCCGGCGTTTGCTATTGCTGTTGCGCCGTGATTTCCTGTTTCCATCTCTAACTTTAGATGTACTGGGGTCGCTGGTGCTGCATCTGGCTAGCCAGCTGTCCTCACCCGCGCAAAAGCGGGTCATGAGGTTTGTTAATGCGGCCATCGTTCTCGGCTTATTTTGGCCGAGGTGTCTGGCGAGCCATTCGTCACGGACGCTATGCTTGAAAGCCGACAATCTGGTTATGTTTAGTGAGAAACCTGTTCCAAAGCTTTCGGGCTGACTCTCCGGGCTGTTGAGTTATATGACTCAAATTGTCCGCATCCGGAGGTCGGACATAAGTTCCTTGAAAATTTGCCCGAAAGGCGTCTTCGAGCTCTTCCCAACTTCCAAAGGAGCTTTCCGGGAGGCCTTTGAGCCAGTGACGAGCTGGCCCTTTGAGCTTGAGGGGTAAGTATTTGATGGCGTGGAGATCATCTCCTCGAGCCATATGGATATGAAGGATATAGTCCTCAATCCAAACCCCAGGGTCTGTTTTCCCATCGTATGACTCTATGTTTACGGGCTTGAATCCCTCTGGAAATTCATGGTCCAGCACCTCATCGGTGAAACATAGGGGGTGTGCGGCACCCCTGTAGCTGGGTGTACCGCGTTGTTCAGATATTTGTTGTGTTGCATTGTATGGTGGGGCGTGCTTGCGTGGTCCATAGATGGATCTTGTTGCGCCGTCCTTTGGGTGCGAACCCTTGCCTGGGTCGCGTGTTGTATTGTGAGCAGCGTTGTATGCCGCTCTGTGTTGGTAGAGGGGTTGTCTATCCGACCAGGTTGCTGCTTTGATATTTGGTTGTGGGGGGTCTGTGGCCTCCTCGTCGAATTCGGGTAGCAGCTTCCGCTTTGGGTAGCTCTTGGAGGGGCGATTGTCGCTGTACCTTGCTGTAGTGTTGAGTATTTTGCTCCATCTGAATTGGAGTGTGTCTTGCGCGGCCTTGAGCCTTCGCTTCTGCTTTTTAAGGCTCCTCGCGGTGGCAACAAGCCTTTTACGGGCGTTCTGCTGCTCTGGGTGCCTGTCCGGCGTTATGTCGTCTGGACCATTATCCTTGATAGGATTTGTTTGTTCGGTTTGATTATCCGGATTACTGTTGTCCGGTAGCGGTTCGCCCTGCTCCAGCGCTGGGTCTGTGTGATCGCTATTTCTATTGAGGCGGGATTTGGGGCGGCGCTTGCGTCACCGCTTTGACTGCTTTTCGAGGGAACAATCCTTTGGTGCGTCCTTCCGCTCTTCGTCGTCATCTTTTGGTGCGTCCACCATGTATACGCCGTATGACGAGGTGGCGTTCCAGGGCTCAATAGGCGCTGGTTCTTCATCGTCTCCTTCATCGGTGTCCATACTGTCAATGTCGTCGGAGTCGAAGTCGAGCATGTCGGTTAAGTCGTCGACAGTGGCTACAAAGTGGGTGGTGGGTGGGTTTTGAATTTCTTCATCGTCCGTACCCCAACCTTGCTGACCGTAGTCCGGCCAGGGCTCTCCAGATAAAGAGAGAGACTTCAGTGACTTCAGGATATCGCCGAAAGGCGAGTGCTGAAAGACGTCCGCGGCTGTGAACTCCATGATCGGTGCCCAATCGGATTCGATCGGCAGGGGCGCGGAGGGTTCGGAGTCCGGAGAAGAATCCGGCTCCATGGAGTCACGTGTCTTGCAGAGTATGGGGCTGGTGTTCGGCTCAACCTCCGTTGGGATCACAACCCCCGAGGTGGCATCCAACCGCCCATCCTCGATCGGCGCAGTTGGCTCCGAACTAAGGGTCGGAGCCGATGTAGGTGCGGCCTCCAGGGCACTGTTCAGCGGCAGAGCTAGATCATGCTCGTCGTGACAGTGCGGCGTGCTCGGCAGTGGTTCGAATCCGTCGAAGATCAAGTCTCCGCGGATGTCAGCCGTGTAGTTTAAACTTCCGAATCTGACCTGACGGCCAGGGGCGTAGCTTTCGATCTGCTCTAGATGGCCAAGCGAATTGGCCTGCAGTACAAAGCCACCGAAGACGAAGATCTGTCCGGGGAGGAAGGTCTCACCCTGGACTGCATCGCTATTGATGATCGTAGGAGCCATCGGGCCTGACGGCGATGGCACAGAGGAACTCTCAATGAAAGCACCAATGTCGGTGTCAAAACCGGCGGATCTCGGGTAGGGGGTCCCGAACTGTGCGTCTAGGCCGGATGGTAACAGGAGGCAAGGGACACGAAGTTTCACCCAGGTTTGGGCCCTCTCGATGGAGGTAAAATCCTACGTCCTACTTGATTAATATTGATGATATGGGTAGTACAAGAGTAAATCTACCACGAGATCAGAGAGGCTAAACCCTAGAAGCTAGCCTATGGTATGATTGTTGATGTGTATGTTGTCCTACGGACTAAAACCCTCCGGTTTATATAGACACCGAAGAGGGTTAGGGTTACATAGAGTCGGTTACAATGGTAGGAGATCTGAACATCCGTATCGCCAAGATTGCCTTCCACGCCAAGGAAAGTCCCTTCCGGACACGGTACGGAGTCTTCAATCTTGTATCTTCATAGTCCAGGAGTCCGGCTGAAGGTATAGTTCGGCTATCTGAACACCCCCTAATCTAGGACTCCCTCAAGGGGCATGGATGGATAGAGAATAACCACATGTTTAAAACACCCTTACTGAAGTATCTCAAAATAATCATGTATCTCACTGTAGCATCAAGTCTAGATGGCATCAAAATAAAAGCAGGCAAAAACTTAGCAAAATCCTAAGTCCCCGAAAACAACAACATTGCGGAGGCTACTTTGCATGCTTGTGCTAGTCACCACATAGATCACAAAAATACAAGACAAGCACCCCTGTAAATATGGCATGGTGTAGTTCAAAACACATGTAGAGCTCAAGCTCATATGATGCACACATCAAATGCAACAAAAATGATAAAACCTCATAAACTGACAAGTACCATCAGTTTACATTTTATAGCACTCTTGCATCAATGAAAATGGCATCATAATGAATATGAACATGCATTGAAAAGCTTCTATCATGGAGAGCTCAACGAGACGAACAATTCAACATATCATATGCATGAATCGGAGCACCGAGCATATAGATATGGCATGACAAAGGTAGCACCGAAATATGACAGAAAATGACTTAGTGGAATTTTCGGGGTCAACCTGCTCAGATCTAGGGTTCGCACGGTTCTCGAGGCAGGTGGTGGATCTCGCCGTAGAACACGCCGGGGAGGGAGAGGACGGCGACCGGAGGTCGACGAAGCTTGCCGGAGTGCGTGGAGGAGGCGGCCGGAGTCGGGGAAGGAGGGGCCGATGACGGGAAGGCGCAGTCGCAGTCGAGGCGGACCTCGGGCGGCGCGTGCGGAAGGGCGCCGGGTCGGGCGCCGGCGGCGTGCCGCGGCCGGCAGCGGCGCTAGGCTAGAGAGATGTCGGGGCGGCGGCGCACCTCGCGGGCGGCGGCGGAGGAGGCTCTCGGGTGCCGTATGCCGGGAGGGCCGACCGTGGGACGGGTGGGCCACGGTGGCGGAGGGCCACGTGGCGGGCAGGGATTGGATGGGGCATGGCGGCGGATGCGTCCGGCCGGTGCGGACGTGTCCGGGGCAGGAGGGGGGGGGGGGGGGGCGGGGGGGGGGGGGGGGGGGGGCGGTTGGATCTAGGGTTTTGTACGAAAAATGGAGGGGAAGGAGCTTTTATATAGGTAGAGGGAGTTTGGAGTGTCCAAATGAGGTGTAGTTTTCGCCCACATGATCGTGATCCAACGACGGAGGAGATGGAGATGGTTTAAATGGGTTATTGGGCTGTTTTGGAGGGGTGTTGGGCTGCAACACACAAGAGGCCTTTGCGGTTACCCGGTTAACCGTTGGAGCATCAAACGGCCTCCAAATGTAACGAAATTTGACAGGCGGTCTACCAGTGGTGTACCAAGGCCACTTGACAAAATCTTGGTCCATTCTGAGAACATTTAACACCCGCTCACGAAAAGAGACAATAGGGGTGCGCTGGTGCATGTGGGAGTGTCGGATTGCGAAACGGACAACGGGGAAAATGCTCGGATGCATGAGACGAACACGAATGCAAATGCGATGCACATGATGGCATGATATGAAATGCATGACATGAACAAAATGCAAAACGGAAGGCAAAACCCAACCACGAAGAGAAAACTCATAACTTAAAGCCAAAAATGGCAAGAGTTGGAGTTACAAATATGGCAAGTTACATCTGGGGTGTTACAACAACATCCACAGCCATAACACAAATGACTGCCATGAGCTCAGAGCAATTGGAGACGGGCACCTTGGCCGCCGCCCCAAGCGCAGCGACCGCGGCTATAGTCGTGGAGGAGGTCGCGGTGGAGGCCGCTAGGGCAACCGCGACCCTAGTCAGGACTGGCACGACCAACCCTGCGAGGACCGCTGGCAAGGCCAGCCTCGTGGCAACCCTTAGCGGGACCAGCCTTGTGAGGACTGTCCTCAAGGCAACGCTGGCCTCCCTCTGCTGCCACCACCAAGGAGAAATGATGACAACTAACAAACCAATGGGGCTGGGGTCTTCTAGGAGCCTTGCGCGATCGCCTGCATCCTGGGTGGTGCTCAGGCTCCCGCCTCCCATCGCATCTTCAAGCAGTTCTCCTGCTAGGTGAACGTGGCCCTCCCCAAGCTTGAGGCGTCGCGTCCCCTTAGGTGGTCCAAGCACGCCATCACCTTTGACTCCATGGACCAACACAAGTGCTCATCCGCCACTGGTGCGCTCCCGATGCTCTGCACGCCAACCATCAGCAACGTCCTCGTCACCAAAACCCTCATCCATGGTGGCGCGGGGCTCAAAGTCCTCTCCATCAAGACGTTCGAGACACTCCAGGTGCCCTATGATTAGCTCCTGCCCACCAAGTCTTTATTAGGGGTGAGCTATGGCTCCACCGTTCACCTGGGGCAGGTGCGCCACCCAGTCACCTTCGGCAAGTGTGACAACTACCACACCGAGCTCATCGACTTCGACGTCGCCCACATCTGCCTCCCGTACAATGCCATCCTCGGGTATCCGACCCTTGCCAAATTCATGGAAGCAACTCACCATGGTTACAACGTCCTCAAGATGCCAGGATGCGCCGGCATCATCACGGTCACCTGTGACGAAAAGGAAGCGGTGTGCTCCCTTAAGCGCGCCTGCCAGGCTGCGGCAGCCAAGAACTCTGACGACGAGGGTGCCATCCTGCCTCCTGAGGCCATCCCCAAGAAGAAGAAGAAGAAGTACCTCCTCCCCAAGGGTCATCAGGAGGCTGGGGAGCCTGCCAATTGTGCCTCAGGCCCCGCACCCACTACTGGGGTGCCGTTCCCTCTCGCATAGGAAGGCGCGCCTGGCGCGCCCCTCAGGACGGGCTCGGGGGCTCTCATCTGGAGGGCCTCTGACCTGACCAGTGTGACAAGGGAGGCATTTGGGCACCACGTGGAGGCGTGTTTCAATGTGCGCCTCCGTGAGAAAGGCACAAGGCGCGCAAGAATTCATCGCCAAGGCAATCAAAGAGTTTTAGGCGGCGCGAGCCATGCATGGCGAGCGTCACCCCGCACCACTAGGCGCAGCCACGGCCCCTGACATGTGCAGCGAGCTGTGCGTCTGTGTCAACATCCCAGGTCTCAACAGGGCTGCTTCGCACGATCTCTTCTGGCTGTCCGCATGCCGTCTGGCCTGCTGAACGCGGCTGCCTCGTACCAGCGCCTCGCGTAGGGTGCCATGGCGGCCCATGAAGCCAGGTGCCAGGCGGTCCTGACGGAGGAGGCGCTGGATCCTCGCGAGGTCTCTGGGCCTCCAGAGCCTCCCGGGCCTCAGGAGCCGGCTGGCTCATGAGGAGAGATCTCTACAGCACATGTCTTCAGCTACCCCGATGCTCCCACAACCATGGTTCCAGGTGACTTTTTGGTTTGTTCAACTGAGGGCGCCCCTTGGGCTGCATCATCCTTAGGCTGCTAGGGCCCGGCCCAACAGTTGTATTGTTTTTGTGTATGTATCGGAATTAGCCTTGCCTTTATGAATTTCCCAAGTATTTCAACTGCATGTCCGGTGCTTCGTCACTATGATGTCGCCACGCCCTCGCGAACCTGCCCGTGACCGCCTCATGATTAAGGACTGGCACGACGTTTGTGCTTGGGTCCGTCCCTGTAGCGTTGACAAATCCAAGCGACCGAGCTCTGTCTCGCGGGCCAGCTCCCGTGCGCGTCACCTACCGTGGTCCTTGGTGCTTTGTTCTCGCATGAGCAAATCACGTGTGGGCGAGTAAGGGCACGCGCCCAGTTCGCACAACCACAGTTCGGCGCTTCACCGTAGTGGGAGCCGTGCACCTGCTGTTTTTCCGTGGGATCGTTGCATGAGAAGACTTGGCACGACGTCTGTGCTCGGGTCCGTCCCTGTAGCATCGATAAAACCAATGGATGAGCTCTGTCTGGCGGGCCAGCCCCGTTCACGTCACCTCCTAGGGTCATTGGTGTCCGGCCTTCTCATACGATAACCTCCAGAGGGGCATTCGACGCAGGACCCCCCACAGACCCACATGTGTCTTAAGCGCTCCCCACCCCGCAAAAATCAGGCGCAATCCGCCTTGAGGTAGGGCCTCGTGAGTCCCGTGCTGGCTCACAAGTGCCCAGGTACACCTCCTCTAGTTATGTCATGCTAGCCATGCATACGAACGGGGCTGTACATGCCTCGGAGTCTCCCCCAAAGGGAACTCCCACCCACGCACCAGTGGAAGCCCCATGCTCCGCGCTGGCGGACGACACGATCGAGGAGCGGCTATGCCCACACAAAAGTGGAAGTGCCATGGGGCTGCAGACGCCACATGCACGACCATCGTGACGAGTGGAGTGGGCACCATGAGCGGCGCAATCACCATAGGCGGTGCAGTCGTCGCCCCCACTGCAGTTAGAACAGTGACCGGGGTCGTAGGAGTGACCCAGCTCCCTCAACCTTCTGGTGAGCATGCTCATGCCGGTGCGGATCAAGGTGATGCCCAGCTTTCGCCTCCTCGCCGCAACAGTGAGCGCAATCAGTACAGTGTTGACCCTCGCTCCGGTGCAAGCCAAGATTCTCTGGTCGCGTCGACTAGAGGGGTGACGTCAAGACACGCGCCCCGTCCCATGTAGGGAGAGCGTGACAATACCCCAAGCGGCACCGTCGACCCACAACGACCACGTCCGCATGGGAAGGGCCCAGCTGATCAAGAGCCTGGCCACCAAGCATAGCCCCAGCCACGCCAGACTGCTCTCGTGATTGGCTTGAGGCAACAAGAGTGCAATGCCGCTCCTTCTGGCTCGTCCAGGAGTCAAGCGGCGTCGCGCTCCGCCTCCCATGCTATGCCAGAGACGGTGGCAGAAGCAAGGGCCAGGGCTCAGCTGTTGCTGAACTTTCCTCCAGCAGTAGACAAGATAGACGAGTGGAGAGCTACCATCCAAAGCCTCATCGGATTTGCTGAGGCCAACAAGCCACGGCGTGCGGAACCTTCACGATGCCTGCAGACGACACCGGCAGCCCCCGCTGGTGGCGGCATTGAGAGGACTACATCTGCAGTGCAGTCTCCTCTGAAGCAACCCATCCAAGGGCAACCATGGCGGGCTCAAAAAACCCAGGACGTTGACGAACCCGTGCGCAGTGTTGGCGGGTAATTTCCTTATGAGGTAGGATGCCCAGCCTTCACTCGCGAGCCGCGGCAAGTTCGTTGGCCATCGTCCCGTACCTTCAAACCTGATCTCGCAGAGAAATATGATGGAAAGTTGACGGATGTAACACCCCAAAATTCTAAATTTTGGAAAGTTATATTAATTAAGTAATAATGATTTCTTGTGTGATTTGTTGTGTGAAATTGAGTGAAATTTTGAAACTTTTTGAAAGTTAAATGGGAGGGAATAAAAGGACTTTCCCAAACTTCCATTCTTGCATTTGGTTTCCATGGAACTCCATTTGAAATAATTCAACTCAGAAGCTTTATGCCACTCAATGATTTTCAAGGAGAGAAGATAATAGGACTTCTCCAAAATTTATGAAATAGAGTGGGGAGTAATGAGTATCGCTTTCGAAATTTATTTGTAGTTTTTCTCTCTTCTGCTGGAATTTCAAATCATCACAAAATTCTCTGAATATAAAATACTTGAGTGAAGGAACATGACCCTTCAAAATTCAGAGAATATTTGAAAAGAATTTTGAAGAAGAAAACAAAAATAAAATAGTTGTAAAAGATTTGAAAATCAAATTCAAATCCAATTTGAAGTTATTAATAAAAATGTTTTTTTGTAATTTATTTTTCCTCTAAAAAATGTTCATATTTTTGTTTGTTTTAGTCTAAGAATTTTGATATATTTCTTGTGTAGGATTTTTTATTTTTCTTTTCTGACTTTTACTCTTTGACTTATTAAAAAAATGTTCTTATAAAAAGGGGAAGCCCACCGACCGCGCCAGGCTAGACCAACCGGCCCAGCCCAGCAGCGGCCTGCGCCGCTCCCGAACCGGCTAAGCCCCGCTCGCCCGCTCTCTACTTCACGCGCTCCGCCTTGCCCAGCCACCGACAGGTGGGACCCACCTGTTGGGACCTTCTTCCCCACACCAGCAGGAGTCCTGCTCCTGTACGCCGACGCCGGCCGACGCCTGGTGTCGGTGTCAAAACCGGCGGATCTCGGGTAGGGGGTCCCGAACTGTGCGTCTAGGCCGATGGTAACAGGAGGCAGGGGACACAATGTTTTACCCAGGTTCGGGCCCTCTTGATGGAGGTAAAACCCTACGTCCTGCTCAATTAATATTGATGATATGGGTAGTACAAGAGTAGATCTACAACGAGACCAGAGAGGCTAAACCCTAGAAGCTAGCCTATGGTATGATAGTATGTTATCCTACGGATTAAAACCCTTCGGTTTATATAGACACCGGCGAGGGTTAGGGTTACACAAGGTCGGTTACAAAGGAGGAGATATCCATATCTGTACTGCCTAGCTTGCCTTCCATGCCAAGTAGAGTCCTATCCGGACACGGGACTAAGTCTTCAATCTGGTATCTTCATAGTCCAACAGTCTGGCCAAAGGATATAGTCCGGCTGTCCGGAGACCCCCTAATCCAGGACTCCCTCAGTAGCCCCTGAACCAGGCTTCAATGACGATGAGTCCGGCGCGCAGTATTGTCTTTGGCATTGCAAGGCGGGTTCCTCCTCCGAATACACCACAGAAGAATTTGAATACAAGGATAGTGTCCGACCCTGCAAAATAAGCTCCACATACCACCGTAGAGAGAATAATATTTCCACAGATCTAATTCGCTGACTTGTCTTGGAAACACGACATTATGTCATGGCCTGGTGATTATTTGAACCATTTCCTTTGGCTAGCCCCGCACATAACGCGAGGCAGTTTTTGACACGTCTTGTCAAAGCAGAGATCGTGTCCCCTTATTACGTGATTCTCATCAATATGGGTGTGGGTAACCCAACCGCGCCATCGATTACAGCGCTTGGGGGATAAGCGAGTTTTACCAGGCTAGTGGGGACGCTTAGTTTCGTCCGCCCATATAAAGGGATAAGGATTCACCTTTTCATCCACGCCTTCTTCCTCCTTTGCTCATCCATTTTTGCACACTCGAGCTCCAGCGCCCAAGTCCGCACTTCCCACCTCAACCTTCTCCAACCATGTCTGGAGCGGGAGGCAGGTGGATGGTCTCCTCCGTCACGGAGGGAAACATCAAGAAGCTGAGGAGAGCCGGATACCTGCCCGACGACATCGCGCACCGGCTCCCAGATGAGGGGCAGCTCATCCCCACCCCCGGGCCCCATGAGAGGGTAGTGTTCCTTACCCATTTACTCCGCGGAATAGGATTCCTTGTCCACCCATTCGTCCAGGGGCTCATGTTCTACTACGGCCTAGATTTCCACGATCTGGCCCCGAACTTCATCCTCAACATCTCGGCGTTTATCGTCGTGTGCGAGGCCTTCCTCCGCATCAAGCCCCACTTTGGCTTATGGCTGAAGACCTTCAATGTCAAGCCGAAGGTAGTGGGCGGCCGCCAGGCGGAGTGCGGAGGCTCCATGGTGGACAATATGCCCAACGTTACATGGCTCGAGGGCTCCTTCATGGAGACCATAAAGGGGTGGCAATCGGGGTGGTTCTACATCACCGAGCCACGTGACCCTGCATGGGCAGCGGCCCCCGAGTTCCGATCTGGCATCCCCACGCGGCTCACCTCCTGGAAAGAGAAGGGCCTGTCCTGGGGTAGTTCGGGAGAGCTGACCGGACTCCAAACATGTATTCAAAACATGGTGAACAAGAAGCTCAAACTTGTCAACGTAGTCCAGGTCATGCTCATCCGCCGGATCCTCCCGTGTCAACAACGGGCCTTCAACTTGTGGGAGTTCGACCCGGCCCAGCACCAAACTCTGAACAGGCTCTTCGATACAACACACAAGGATGCCTGGAAGGTGCTATTCAAGGGTGCCGAGGTTCCTCCTCCTATTACCAAGGATCGCGGATTCTGCGCGAAGCGCCAAGCCAGCGCGGTAAGCCATTTTACCTCTTACAGGATACTTGTTTTTCATAGTTTGACTCTATGCGGGATCTAAGCTCCCGTTCCTTTGACAGGACTGGCAAGAAACGGCCGGAAAGATCGACTGTCCGGATCCTTTGCCCGAAGGCCCAGCAAACGCTCTCCTGACGGAGATGCTGACTCCGGCTCCTTACAAGGTGCCGGAGAAGACCAAGGAGGCCAAGGGAACCCGAAAGAGTTCCCGATGCGAGGTGTTATCGGACTCATCGTCCGATGACTCTGTGGCACACTCCTCCCCTGAAGATGACGAGGAAGAAGAAGATGCTCCCCCTTCAGTTGGGGGAGACAGGAAAAGGAAGGCCGCCCCAACTAGGGGGGCCAAAGGGTCCAATAAGGGAATGATTCTCCTTCCGGACAGCTCCACCGCCGCCGCCGCCGAAGATGGGTGGTTGCCCAGGGCTAAGCCCCTGGGGAGGTCGTAAGTATTCGGATACTAGAGTAACTCATAGCATTCCTTTGTCGCACTACTTTTCCTAACGCCGAATATGATTATGCAGGCCGCCACGAGCCCGTATCGATGTATCGTCGGACGGCTCCCTGGGCTCATCGGATATGGATAGCGATCCACTTATGACTGCCACCTCCCCTTGCCCTGCAGACAACGCTGAGGTGTTGTCTCAAGAGGCACCGGGTCGAGGGGAGACAGTCCCGGAGGCGCCTCAAGGTGACCTTCCGGACTCCGGGAGCCGAGAGGACAAGGCCCCTGAGGGCCCCGAGTTCGGCCCTCAGCCGAACACCGCGCCGGAACCTCCAGCGGTTCCGGACTCGGGCAGGCGGCCTCCTTCTAAGAGGGGCAAGACACCTGTGCCGGTGACCTCTGCCCATCCAAAGGCGCCGGACAATCTGCTGGAAGCGCTTCGCAGCGCTTCCATCGACGAGGAGCACCGTACTATTATGAGTGCGGTGGTCCAGAAGGTTCAGTCCGCCCAGAGCGGATTGACTGAAGCCTGTGCCAGCCTTCTAACAGGCTTTGAGGTAAGTGTTAAAATATAGGAAAAATATTACCGCATAGACAGTAGCCCCTGATGCTCTGTTCGGTGTTCACAAAGAAAAGCCGAACAGAGGATCAAACAATATCACAGGAGTCTAATATAAGTATGTCAATATGCGTATACAGGCTTCGCTGCTGACATCTGCCGCACTGACTGCGGAGGTCCCCGCACTGAAGCAGGACCTGAAAGGGTCCCAGGATGAGCTCGACCTTGCCAAGAGGCAGCTCGAGGAGAACCAAGGTAAGTAATACCCTATATATAGATATGTATATATAAAAGAAGACGTGATTGCAAAATGACAGGATCATCTTATATTTGCCAGGGGCCACGACCGAGGTGGCGTCCCTGAAGCAAGCGCTATCCGAGGCCGAAGACAAAGCGGCCAAGGAGCGCGCTGAGCGGGAAAGGCAAGAGGCACGGGTGGGCAAGGTGCAGCAAGAGCTCCAGGCTCTCGTGACGAAGCACGAGGCGTTGGAGCTTGACTCGAAGACGCGATAGTCTGAGCTTGCCGCAGCCCTCGAGAGCGCGAAGAGTGCCAAGGCCGAGGCCCAAAAGGCCCTCTAGGAGATTGACGCGATGAAGAAAATAGCGGCGGGTAAGGCATTCTATATGTAAAGCGAGCATGTGAAAGTAAATTACCTATTACTTACCTGGATCCGGAGCTCTCTAGGAGCATTCGCAGATTTGCCCCGCAGCGTGTCGGATGCCGCACAGTTTTACCAGGCCGAGGAGGGAAGCTCAATGGAGAAGCTGTTCTGGTCTCAGTATACTAGGACCGAACACCCGGTGCCTACGAGCGACCAGCTGAAGCAGCTGGTCGAGCTGCACAAGGCGGCCGAACAGGCCATGAAGGGCTTTATAATCCGGCTGTGGCCTGGCGACGCCCTTCTGAACAGCTACTTCGGCCTAGTGAGGCGGCTAGTGGATGCCTGCCCATGGCTGGAAGTAGTCAAGCGGTCCGTCTGTATTGAAGGTGCACGCCAGGCTTTCGCCCATGTGAAGGTGCAAAGGGCCAAGCTAGACGCCGTGAAGCTGATCAAGGAAGGACCGCCGCAGGGCAAGGACCATCGCACCCCTGAAATTTATTATGAGGGTGTCCTGAAGGGTGCCGGTCTTGTAGCGGACGAATGTTCAAAGGATGTAATATTTGAGTAAACTTGCTCATGTGATCCTGTATGATGAAAACTTGTTTCATATGCGCTATGCAACGCTTGTTTGAATTTAAAATATTACCTTCTGTTTGGCTGTTTATCCAATCTGAGAGATGGCCAGTCCTCGGCTTCGGCCCCCATGCCGCGAGTGCTGGGGTGTTCGGGATAAACCTGAGCACTCTTATTCCCATGTTTGGGTCCTTCGAGGGAGGTGCTCAGCACAGCGAACAAGGCAACTGGACTAATAATGCTTTATCATTCTCACTTAGCCATAGAATTCTATAATTTTAAATTTCAGCGAAGCCCCTGGTATTCGGAAGGCCGAATTCGGGGCGCGATACACGCATTTAAGCCGGACAGGACCGGCTCATCGCTCTAAGCGGCATAAGTCTTTAGGGACTCGGAACCTCGCCGAACAGCGACCAGACTCTCGCCTTATCATGATAGTCAGTTTTAGCTTTCTCTACTGAGGTGCTTAGCCCAGCAGAACCGGGGCATAATCGCAGTAGTTCTCCTAGCGCTACCTTAGCCGATAGAGAGGAACGTAAGGTACCAAAACATAGGAGCCGGGGAAACCCAACATTTAACCAAAGACATGATTCGGAGCTGATGCATATAATGCTATAAGTTCGGGGTGCCGCACTTGTGAAAGTGTTCAGACTTCTCACACCGCATTGTGGGGTACTTAAGCCCCTGGTGTATTGGCCGTACCAAAGTGTACGGTTGCAAGGCGTCATTAAGGAACACATATATAAAAGAAGAGTGCAATAATAGTCTTAATGCTATGCATTGTTTATTCAAATAGATGCGTTAAAGCAGGATGATACAGATAGTGCGATAAGCAAAAAGTAGGACTATGTCCCTTCCAAGGGCAAGCTGAGGAATAGTATTAAAGCAAATATTTCACTCGTTATCGTAATCCACCTGGTAGTTCCGTGGTGTGACGTAGCTTTTTGCCTTCTTGGTTGCTGCATCATGTGTTCGGCAATCATGATGCCTGTTGGCGTTCTGGGAATGGGGGTCCCCAGACTTGCCTGCCTGCGGCCTGCGGCATGGCTCAAAAGGGGGCCCAGCGCGGCCCATCTCCACCAACACAAACCCAAGACCCTCGCGAGGGGCCAAGCCTCACGGGGCGGACGACGCGGAGCTTCCTCAGGCACGGCCTCGTCAGGCTGGCTCACGAGGAGGCAGAGAGATCAAGGCGGGGTACCTCACGAGGTGCCCGTAACGCAAGCCATGACGACCGAGGGCGCCAGGCGGGTGCCAGCCCGCGCAGTGTCCTCCTTTCCTCTTTGGTGCAAAGGGGGCAAGCGCAGCCGTGGAGTACCGAGGCATCAGGCAAATGTTGCCATTTCGGTGCAACGAGACCAAGACCAGGAGGACTACGAGACGGAGGTCACCGTGGAGCCCAAGACGGCGTCATCACCAGAGCTTTGCGCAGGCAAAGACTACTTTTGTCAGGATAGCTAGTACTAGCTGTCCCCCTTCAAATTAGACCGCCATTGTTGGCTCCCTTCCCGCTCGATATTTGGGAAGAGGACCAGGGCCCCTATAAATAGGACCGGCCACCCGCTAGACAAAAGAGGGAGGACCGAGGGCAAAAAGAAAGAAAGAGAGAGAGAGAGAGAGAGAGAGAGAGAGAGAGAGAGAGAAGGGCGACTGAGCTCCTCCCAGCATTTCATCCCCCTAGCCAAGAACAGACCCTCGCGAGGCTGTTCTTCCCTGTATTGTTCATCATCATCAGCCCAAGAGGCAATCCACCACACCACACACTGGAGTACGGTATTACACCACAACGGTGGCCCGAACCAGTATAAACCCTGTGTCTCTTGTGTTGTTCTTTCCTTAGTTTAGATCCTAGCAAGGCGGAGGGGTGCAGGTAGGTAGGAGACGAAATCTCCGCGCGCACCCCAGTGTTCGAACCTCAAGGGTCTGCCGAACCCGAAATCCGACATTTGGCGCGCCAGGTAGGGGCGCACCGGGATTTGTCTTCCACCACCCCGTTCTCCTCCGACCATCACGCCCATGTCTGACGCTCGTCGGGGACGCGCCGAGCGCCGGGCCGCGCTCGCTTCCCGCGTCGCCCAGACGGCCCCTGTCGGCGGGCGCCCTCGCCGTTCCCCGTCACCTGCCGTCAACGCCGCCACCGGCCCGGCGGGGGACGAGCGGCAAGCATCGTCCCAGCATCCGTCCGTCCGGCAAGACGGTCGCACCGCAACTCCCTCGCTCACCCCAGCTAGTTCTTCGTACCGCGCGCTCCGCGCGCCCATGGAGGCTCGAGCTGCACTCATCGCGGCGAATGAGCTCCTGCGCTACCGCCCCGTCGACGACGTCTACGAAGAATGGCTCGACCGCGTCGCCGAGCTCGTCCGCGCCGCTGGGGGCTCTCCTGCGCCGTCCGTTCCGCTGCACCGCACCCCGCCCCGCGCGGGCAATGAAGCTCCGGCGGCGCCCCGACCGCCTCCTCCTCAGGAAGGCGCCATGGATCCAAGGCGCGTGGCCCCTGGGCGGAACCCGCTCCGGCAGGTGCCAGTGCAGCAAGAGCAGAGCTGTCAAGAAGTCCCTCGCCCGCAAGAAGCTGCCCGGGTGCTCCCTGCTCCAGCACGTCGCGACCATGCTCTTGCTCCCGCGCGTCAAGACCCTGCGCTACACCCAGCTGCAGCGCGTGGGGACATGCAAGACCAAGTTCCCATCATCCAAGGCCTCCCGTGGCCACAGCAGGCTCCCGCGCCTTCACCGCCGAGCTACGCAGCGTCGTGTGGCCCGGCAAGTTCAAGCCAGACTTGCCTCCTCGCTACAATGGCACGGCTGACCCTGCGGAGTTCCTCCAGCTCTACGAGCTGGGCATCAAAGCTGCCAACGGAGACAAGAAGGTCATGGCGAACTGGTTCCCCATGGCACTCAAGGATGGGGCCTGCACCTGGCTCCTGAACCTGGCTCCAGGCACAATCTCCTCCTGGGACGAGATGTGCACCCGCTTCATCACCAACTTCCAAGGCACTTGCGACCGGCCACCCGCCGTAAGCGACATGCGCCGCATCAAGAAACAGCCCGGGGAGACCCTACAGAAGTACATCCAGCGCTTCAACAACGTGCGCCTCAAGATTCCCAAGGTGACCGAGGAGGCCATCATCTCAGCCTTCTCCGACGGCGTGCGCGACATCAAGATGAAGGAGGAGCTGGCGATGCATGAAGACCTGTGCACCTCCTTGGAGCTGTTCAACCTGGCAACCAAGTGCGCCAGGGCCGAGGAAGGGCGTCTCTCCCTCCTCGAGCTGCCTGCCGCAGACCCAGAAGAGAAGAAGCCCAAGACCAAGGATGTGAAGCGCAAGGGGGCTATCATGCTCGCGGAAGAACCAGACACTAAGCGAGGCAGAGATCAACCTGAACTTTCCAAGGGTGGCCGGTACTGTGTGTACCACGACCTCCACACCCACAACACCAACGAATGTCAAGAGCTCCAAGCCGTGCGAGAAGGAAGGATCAGCCGTTGCCCTGACCGCAGTGACCGGGGCTACGGCCGAGGAGGAGGAAGGAACGCAGGACGCTGGGAAGACCGTGGCCCATGCCAAGGGTGGCGCGACCAACCTCGCGAGGATCGCTGGCAAGACCCGCCTCGCGAGGGAGGCTGGAGGGATCAGCCTCGCGAGGGGGACTGGAGGGATCAGCCTCGCGAGGATCGCCCGCAAGGCAACGCAGGCCTCCCACCGCTGCCGCCGCAGCCAAGAAGAAACGAAGACCGCCACCAGGACGAGGGGGCTAGGGGCTTCCAGGAGCCGCGCGCGATCGCCTGCATCTTGGGCGGGGCACAAGCCCCAGCCTCTCAGCGCATCTTCAAGCAGTTCGCCCGCGAAGTGAACGCAGTCCTCCCCAGGCTCGAAGCCACGCGCCATCTCAGGTGGTCAGCGTGCGCCATCATGTTCAGATCGGCAGATCAGCTCCAGTGTGTGGCTGCAGCCGGAGTCCTCCCGATGCTTCGTTCCACAATCATCAGCAACATGGTGGTCGCCAAGACCCTCATCGATGGCGGGGCAGGGCTCAACGTCCTGTCCATGGAAACATTCAACAACCTCCAAGTGCCCTACAGCCAGCTTCAGCCAACCAAGCCTTTCTCCGGTATCACCGACGGCTCCACGGTCCCGATTGGGCAGGTCCGCCTCCCTGTCACCTTCGGGGCACGCGACAACTACCGCACCGAGCTCATCGACTTCGACGTCGCTCACATTCGCCTGCCGTACAACGCCATCCTTGGGTACCCAGCGCTGGCCAAGTTCATGGCCGTAACTCACCACGGCTACAACGTCCTCAAGATGCTAGGAAGTGGCGGAGTCATCACGATGCCCTGTGAAGAGAAGGACGCGGTGTGTTCCCTGGAACGAGCCTTTTAGGCCGCGTCACTGGAAGACCCGGATCGTGGAAGCAGGAGGCCTCCCGAGACCGCCCCTAAGAAGAAGAAGACATCGTCCGACCCGACCACTCAGGAGGCAGGCACCTCTGGGCCCGTGCCTGCCCAGGGGGAACCTCCTTCCATCGCATAGGAAAGCGCGCCCAGCGCCCTCCTCAGGCAGGGCTCGGGGGCTCTCCCCTGGAGGGCCACCGACCTATCTAGGGTCACGAGGGAGGCGCTTGGGCACCACATGGAGGCGTGTTTTGAAGCACGTTTCCCTCAAGAAGGAGCAAGGCAAGGAGATCCAGACCCTCAGGAGTTCATCAGCAAGGTCATTCAGGAGCTACAGGAGTCAAGAGTCATGAAAGGCGGCCGTCGCCTACCAGCAGTGGCTCCCCATCCAGGTGAGGATGGTGGGCTGCGCGTCTGCATCGACATACCAAGGCTCAACCGAGTCGCCTCTGGCCCTCGCGAGTGGGGCGCTACGGAGGCCCACCCCACAGCTACGTTCGCATGCCTTACGGCCTGCCAAGCGCGGCTGACGCGTACCAGCGCCTCATGAGGGCCATCACGGAGGCACGAGAGGCCAGGCGTTCCGCTGCCCTGGCAGGGATGGAGATGGCCCGCGAGGAGCCGCCAGCGCCTCCGGAGCCTCCCGAGGCCCCTGGGCCTGGGGGCTCGTAAGGATCGGCTCACGTAGCCCACCGAGCCTGCTACATCAATGCTCCTTCGTCCTCAACATCATCGAGTAACACCTTTCTAGTTTTACTTCCAGCTGGGAGCGCCCCCCCAGGGCTGCATTATTCCCAGGCCGTGTGGGTCCGTCCCTGCGGCGTGTATCCCTTTTTTATTCCATGTTGTTAGCTTACCTTGTTGGGTGCGCCCCTCAGGCTGCATGATCCCCAATCCGCTCGGGCCACGCCCAGTGGCATGTATCCCATTTGCGTATATTTCCGATTATGCGTTAGACCCACCATGCTTGATTATTTGATGCCGGTCCACAGCACCTCTTCTTCTCCATGCCGACCACTTGCACGTTAAAGGGGGGGGGGGTACATGAGCATCGCGACTCAGGGCTCTTACTGGCTCTCCAGCCCTCACCCTCTGGCCTTGTCCATGGCATCGCGACCTGGCATACCAGCGACGGCTGAGACCAGCTCGAGGGCCGGGACCCGGGGACATAGAGTGCCGACATCTAACCAAATTTGCAGGAACGCATCACAAGATAAGGCCCAGTGCCAGGCGCAACCCGCCTAGAGGTAGGGCCCCGTGAGTCCCGCGCTAGCTCACGGGTGCCTAGATACACCTCGCCAGGCCCTACCGTGCCAGCCACGTGTCAGGGCGAGGCTGTACACGCCCTGGGGGCTCCTCCCGGAGGGGGCCCCCTCCCACGTACCAGTGGAAGCACCATGCTCCGCGCTGGCTGACGACACTGCCGAGGAGCGGCTATGCCCGTACACATACAGTAGCACTATGCTCCGCGCTGGTGATAAACAACTGAGGGTGGCCCCCGGGCCGCATCAACCTTAGGGAGCCCAGAGCTCAGTGTCTAGCCTCATCGTAACGCCTCCCCTCGGGAGTGCCGCGCGAGGGGGCTGGGCACGGGGGCTGCGCCTGGGTCACACCCAGACGCACGCCGCCCAGCCAGGTCCCCCCGGGCCTGGTTCGTCGCGCGTCTCTCCCCGAGCGGAGCCAAGGTACGAAGGCCGTTTGAGCGTCAAGGGGGACTCCTGAGCATCGCGACTCAGGAGCCTAACTGGTCACGTAGCCCCTCACTCCATGGCCCCGTCCTGGTTTCCGGTCGGGACCAGCGCTGGGTGAGGCACGCGCGCGGCCGGGCTCTGCAGACGTAGAATGGTAGATCCACCCGCATCACACCTCCCTACTTGCTGTTCGTGCGCCAAGGGGGACTCCGGAGCATCGCGACTTAGGAGCCTAACTTGTCACGTAGCCCCTTACTCCTTTGGTCCCATCCTGGTTTCCGGTCGGGGCTAATGCTGGGTGAGGTATGCGCGGGGCCGGGCTCTACCGGCGTAGAACATAAGCAAGTAGGAAGGAAAAGCGTAAATTCAAGGAATTCAAAAGCAAATATTACAATCCAGACTGTTATCTCGATACCAAACGCAAGTTTAAATGCCTCCTCGAGGCACGATACATGTGCAGGAATTAAAAGCAGGACAGGAGCCACATCGGAGCCACTTGTCGGTGGTGGAGCGGTGCGGAGTGGCTTCGCCTCATGGAGCAGCGGGGTCGGCAGCGCCTTGCCTCGGCTTGGTGCTGAAGGCCCAGAACTTCCCCAGCAGAACCTCCGCGTGACCCTTCACGGCCTCGGCAGTGGCAGCAGCACGCTCGCCGCTTACTGGTTCCAGCAGGCCGTCGAGGTCAACGTCGGGATCGCGAAGGTAGATGTGGGTGAGCACCCGCGTTAGTGCTGCAGAAGACAGGACACGCGCCTCGGCCTCCGCTGTGGGGCCAAGGCCAAGGGCGACATCTTCAAGAGCGCGAACCAGGAAGGGAAGCAGCTTGGCGGGGCCGTCCTCGGCGCCAGCCAGCGGTCTCTCCAGGCCGCTGTCGTAAAGTGTCCTTAGTGAGGAGCGAGCCTTCGCCTCCATCTCCGTGAAGGCCACGCGGTCCTCGGCAAGAACCAGGGCCTTGTCGTCCAGCTCGGCATTCCTCGCCCTCAACTCCTGCTCCAGTGCGCCTAGGCGGTTGCGGCGCTTCTTGAGCTTGACCTCCCTCTCCGTGACGGCCGCCTCGCGAGCCTTCACACCTTCTTCCTGCTCTAGGCGAAGGCGGACCTCTTTCGCGAGCTGGTCCCACAGGCCCTGCAACTCGTCCTCCAGCGCCTTGCAGCGACTGCAGACGACGACCACCTCCCCCAGGGCTGCGTCACGAGCAGCCTTCGCCTCAAGGACGGCCTGCTTCTCCTCGTCGCATGCCATTGAGGCCTGGACCAGCGCCACCTGAATCGAAGTGTCAGAGCAAACCCATCCTGAAGCAAGCTCCAAGCGCCCGGCCACCAAGCGAGGGTCGGCACCAAGAAGATCCTGCCGCAGTCAGTCCAGCTCAGCAACAGCACGATCCAGAATGGCAGAAGGAGTCGGAGAGACAGCAGCCGGTGGAGTAGGAGGAGAAGGCGGCAGCGCGGCCGCAGCATCCTGAGGCGGAGTCTGCCGCGCCCCGACAGCTGTGGTGGCGGCGGCAGGCGAGAGCACCTCGGGAGCCACTTGGGCCATGGGGGCTGAGCTCGCCCCAGCTGGCTTAGCCAGGCCTCGCGAGGACGACCGGGCAGGAGAAGCCTGTGCGTCGTGGTCACCCTCCTTCGTTGGCAGAGGCGCTGCCACGGATGGAACCTCAGGATCCCCCTTCGGCTTCTTTGCTGCGGGCGCCAGCCTATCCAAGAGATGCGGATGTCAAGCCTCAGCAGCAGAGCAAGAGATAAAGACAGGAATCGAATGCTTACGGGTCGTCGCCAGCGAGCTCAAGCGGCCTCCGTCCAAATTTGAAGCCTGAAAGCCGGCTGGAAGGGTCAACCTCGGGAAGCTTGGAAGCGGAAGGTGCAGTCCGCCCCGGGGCCGGGGCAGGCCCGCGGGAGATCAGCCCGGTCCTGTCCTTCTTCGGGATCGGGGGCAAGCTCCCGCCATCCTGCTCGTCGTCATCCTTGTTGTCATCCTCGTCGTCATCGCTCGGAGAGAGGCGGAGAACGCGGGACCTGCACCGGGGGAGGGGAGCTCTCGACTCTCCGTCAGTCGCCTCGGAGTCAGGCCCTCTTTCCCGCTCCCCTCCCTCCTCTTCGCTGGAGTCGTCGGAGGGCACGTCCACCAGTTCCTCGGGAGTTTCCATGGGCACGAGCCCATCCCCGTTGAAGGCGGGCATGGACTCCACTACCTGCTCCCAGTCGTCATGGAGGAACAAGGGCGTAGGAGCACCCTCCAACCTCGCCACATCGCCCCCGACCAGAGATTGGAGGATCGCAGCCAGATCACCGTCGGCTAAGGCCGCGGGGCTCGGACGGGGCCTCCACATCGGAAGTGAGTACTGCCGAAGCGGAGCCAGCTGGTGCTCCAGGAATTCCCTCCGCAGCAACGTGCCGGTCAGCTTCGCCGCCGCCATATTGGCCGGCCTCAGATCCGCGTCCATCTTCTCCAACATCAGCTTCGCGCGGGGGTCCGTGAGCTCCGCTTGACCCCAATTGCTGGAGCTCGTGGGCTGCTCCGTTGGCAAGATCAGCCGAGGGTGGATGCGCCCAGCATCCACCAAGACCCACTTGCTCCTGAAGCCCTCAATCCTTTTCCTGGGCTTCGAAATGGCAATGGCGCCACCGTACGCGACGAAGCTCGCGCACGTGGAAGCAGTACCGCGAGAGGTCCGAAGGTAGAAGTAGTGGCGCAGCAAGGCCACTGAGGGCTGCACCCCTACGTGAGCCTCGCAGTAATAGGCGAAGATTGCCAAGAGAAGGACGGAGTTGGGGTGGAGATGCAAGGCTTGCAGCTTATAGTGGCCGAGGACAGAGAAGAAGAACTCGGAGAAGGGAGGCACCAGGCCAGCAGCAATGGCACTTACGAAGAGCGGATAGAAGGTGCTCCCTTGACCCTCAGGGGTGGCGGAGCCGGCTTTAAACATCTTCGCCCCGTTGACGCCCCGCGCCGTTGCCATCCAGCGCAACCGGGCAAGGCTCGCCTCCGACACGTTCGGCGGGTCCAGGGCGGACGAGTACCAAGCTACGGTCGGGGGCTGGCGAGGCGCCATGGCTTCTAGGTCACACGGTCAGAGCGGATTTGGAAATTTTGGAGGAAGGAAGGAGAGGTGCAAGAAAGGGGATCTGAGCAGCAACCAGGGAAAGCAAGGAGCAAAGCCTAGGTGGGTGCCGCTCCTTAATCAACTCGCGCGGTTACTAAGGCGCCCACGTCCAATCGACCACCACGCGGCGCCCAAGGCCGCAGACTGTTAGGGCCCTGCAGCGCTTTGCTCTTGCCCTTCCGCCTCCCTGCACGACCAAGTCCAAGTGCGCCTTGGGCCCGGGGGCTACTGTCGGTGTTCTGGGAACGGGGGTCCCCAGACTTGCCTACCTGCGGCCTGCGGCGTGGCTCAAAAGGGGGCCCAGCGCGGCCCATCTTCACCAACACAAACCCAAGACCCTCGCGAGGGGCCAAGCCTCGTGGGGCGGACGACGCGGAGCTTCCTCAGGCACGGCCTCGTCAGGCTGGCTCACGAGGAGGCGGAGAGATCAAGACGGGGTACCTCACGAGGTGCCCGTGACGCAAGCCATGACGACCGAGGCCGCCAGGCGGGTGCCAGCCCGCGCAGTGTCCTCCTTTCCTCTTTGGTGCAAAGGGGGCAAGTGCAGCCGCGGAGTACCGAGGCATCAGGCAAAGGTTGCCATTTCGGTGCAACGAGACCAAGACCAGGAGGACTACGAGACGGAGGTCACAGTGGAGCCCAAGACGGCGTCATCACCAGAGCTTTGCCCAGGCGAAGACTACTTTTGTCAGGATAGCTAGTACTAGCTGTCCCCCTTCAAATTAGCCCGCCATTGTTGGCTCCCTTCCCGCTCGATATTTGGGAAGAGGACCAGGGCCCCTATAAATAGGACCGGCCACCCGCTATACAAAAGAGAGAGGACCGAGGGCAAAAAGAAAGAAAGAGAGAGAGAGAGAGAGAGAGAGAGAGAGAAGGGCGACTGAGCTCCTCCCAGCAGTTCATCGCCCCAGCCAAGAACAGACCCTCGCGAGGCTGTTCTTCCTTGTATTGTCAGGGTATTACACCACAACGGTGGCCCGAACCAGTTTAAACCCTGTGTCTCTTGTGTTGTTCTTTCCTTAGTTTAGATCCTAGCAAGGCGGAGGGGTGCAGGTAGGTAGGAGACGAAAGCTCCGCGCGCACCCCAGTGTTCGAACCTCAAGGGTCTGCCAGAACCCGAAATCCGATAATGCCGGACAGGGTTTCCAAATATTAACGTCCTGAAAGAGAAAAATAACATAGCGGGAAGCCCCTAGTGCGGTTTAGGCCGCCTCTTGGGGCGTGCCATAGTTGTGCCCCCCTCCCCACCTGTGCCCATGGTATTTTTAATGCGTAATTATGTACGCGTGGCATGGACTTTGCCGCTTGGCTGGGACTGGGGTGGGGGCCACATTGCTACGCGAGCTCAGACCGTGCCAGGCGGTCTAGTTGCCAATTACTCCGAGCGTGCTTGAAGGTGTCCGGGTCTTGAAACACCGAACTGGTGGATTGCCTTGAGAGGCTGCTTTGCGCTTCTGCTGCGAGGGCTGCAGTGTGCTCCTCCATACGGAGAGAGCGCTCTGTGTTTCCATTGACTGTGATGACCCCCCGGGGTCCTGGCATCTTGAGCTTGAGGTATGCATAATGCGGTACCGCATTGAATCTCGCAAATGCGGTTCGCCCGAGCAGTGCATGACAGCCACTGCTGAACGGGGCTATATCGAAGATTAATTCTTTGCTTCGGAAGTTATCCGGGGATCCGAAGACCACTTCCAGTGTAATTGAGCCTGTGCAATGGGCCTCTACACCTGGAATGATGCCTTTAAAGGTCTTTTTGTGGGTTTGATCCTTGAGGGGTCTATACCCATTTTGCGCACTGTGTCCTGGTAAAGTAGGTTCAGGCTACTGCCGCCGTCCATATGGACTCGAGTGAGGTGAAATCCGTCAATGATTGGGTCTAAGATCAGTGCAGCGAATCCGCCGTGACAGATACTAGTGGGGTGGTCCCTGTGATCGAAGGTGATCGGGGCAGGAGGACCATGGCTTGAACTTTGGGGCGACTGGCTCCAACGCATATACGTCCCTGAGCGCACGCTTCCGCTCCCTCTTGGGGATGTGGGTTGCGTATATCATGTTCACCATCCGCACTTGTGGGGGGAACCTCTTCTGTCCTCCGGTGTTCGGCTGCCGGGGCTCCTCTTCGTCATCGCTGTGTGACCTTTTATCTTTATTTTCGTCAATTAACTTGTCGGCCTGCTTGAACACCCAGCATTCCCTGTTGGTGTGGTTGGCTGGCTTGTCAGGGGTACCATGTATTTGACACGAGTGATCGAGTATACGGTCCAAATTGGACGGGCCCGGAGTGCTTCTTTTGAATGGCTTTTTCCACTGACCGGGTTTAGAGCCTTTGAATCCGGCATTGACTGTCGTATCCTTAGTATTATCGCTGTTAATGCGGTGCTTATGTTTGTTGCGACGTGACCTGCTATTGCTGTCCTTGGTATCTGAAGTACCATGGTTTTTTGATATGTTGTTACTGCGAGCCAGCCAGCTGTCTTCTCCCGCACAGAAGCGGGTCATGAGTGTCGTGAGGGCTGCCATAGATTTCGGATTTTCCTGTCCAAGGTGCCGGGCCAAGCCACTCCTCGCGGATGTTATGCTTGAAGGCTGCTAGGGCCTCTACATCCGGAAAATTGACGATTTGATTTTTCTTTGTTAGGAACCGTGTGCGGAATTGCCTGGCCGATTCTTCTGGCTGCTGAATTATGTGGCTCAAGTCATCGGCGTCTGGTGGTCGCGCATAAGTGCCCTGAAAGTTGTCGAGGAATGCGGCTTCCAGATCTTACCAACAGCTAATGGACTCTGCTGGCAAGCTGTTAAGCCAATGCCGCGCTGGTCCTTTGAGCTTTAGTGGGAGGTATTTGATGGCGTGTAAGTCATCGCCGCGGGCCATGTGGATGTGGAGGAGGAAATCCTCGATCCATACCGCAGGATCTGTTGTGCTGTCATATGATTCAATATTTACGGGTTTGAAACCCTCTGGGATTTGATGATCCATTACTTCGTCTGTGAAGCATAGGGGGTGTGTGGCGCCTTTGTATTGGGCTATATTGCGAGGTAGCTCGAATGGGTCTTGCCCGCTGTGTTCAGCCCGGCCGGATTGACTTTTACTGTATCCGGCGTGACGTTTATCGTCTCGCATAGTGGCGCACCCTCGTGATCCATAGATCGATCTTGCATGTTTTGCTTTGTCCTCCAATACGTCTCGTAGGTCTGGCGTGTTTCCCCATGCTTTTTTAATTGAATGGCATCGGGGTGCGGGCTGAGCTTTTGGCTGGATTGCCTCTCTATCACGGCCATGAGGTGGCCAATCAGCCGCGTCATACGCTTCTTCCTCCAGTCGAGGTAGCAACCTGCATTTTGGGTAACTCTTGGAGGGGTGCTCGAGTTTATATTCTTCGGCCGCGAGGACTTCAGTCCATCTGTCAGCTAGCAGAGCTTGATCAACTTGAAGCTGCTGCTGCTTTTTCTTAAGGCTATTTGCAGTGGCCATAAGCCGGCGCTTGAAGCGCTCTTGTTTGATGGGATCCTCTAGCACGGCGAATTCATCATCACCGAGGCTTGCCTTGTCTTCAGAGGGGTGCATGTAATTATCATCCTCCGCTTCTCCATCTGCCACTCTCTCAAGAGCGCTGGCTCCTCCATCCTCCTGCTCTAAATCTTGCTGGAGGGGATTGTTATTATCTTTGGCACTATCCGGAGTGTTATTATCTCCTATGCCGGTATCACCACTTTTGCTTTGGCGGGACATAGAGCGGCGCCGCTGACGTTGGCGCTTGGGTTGCTTTTTGGAGGGGTCATCCTCTGCTGTCCCGTCGCCATTGCCTTCTTTGGGTGTGTCCACCATGTATATATCATATGATGAGGTGGCTGTCCAGTGCCCTGTGGGCAGTGGTTCATCTTCGCCTCCCGCATCGTCGTCCATGACGTCGATGTCTTTGGAGTCAAAGTCGAGCATGTCGGTTAAGTCATCCACAATGGCTACTAAGTGGGTGGTGGGTGGGCCGCGAATTTCTTCGTCGTCCACATCCCAGTCCTGCCGGACATAGTTCGGCCAGGATCCTCCTGACAAGGAGAGAGACCTTAATGAGTTCAGCATGTCGCCAAAGGGTGAGTGCTGAAAGATATCCGCGGAGTTAAACTCCATGATCGGCGCCCAATCGGATTCGATAGGAACGGGCGCAGGCGGTTTAAAGTCCGTGGCTAGAGAGAGATCCGGCAGTTTGTCAACACAGTTCTCGTGCAGAGTAAGGTCGATGTTCGGCTCGATCGCCGATGAGGGTAAGGCCTCCGTGGCGGGGTCCATCCACCCGTCCATGGACAGTGCAATTGGCTCCGAATTGAGGGTCGGAGCGGCTGCCGGTCCGATCTCCTGAACCCTGTCGTATGGTAGAGCTAAATCATACTCATCATGACCACGTGACGCACAAGGCAGAGGCTCAAATCCGTCGAAGATCAAGTCTCGGCGGATATCGGCCGTGTAGTTCAAGCTTCCAAACCTGACATGATGGCCAGGGGCGTAGCTTTCAATCTGCTCCAGATGGCCAAGCGAATTGGCCCGTAGTGCAAAGCCGCCGAATACAAAAATCTGTCCGGGGAGAAAAGTCTCACCCTGGACTGCATCGCTAATGATGATAGAAGGAGCCATCAAGCCTAACGGCGACGACACAGAGGAACTCTCAATGAAAGCACCAATGTCGGTGTCAAAACCGGCAGATCTCGGGTAGGGGGTCCCGAACTGTGCGTCTAGGCGGATGGTAATAGGAGGCAGGGGACACGATGTTTTACCTAGGTTCGGGCCCTCTTGATGGAGGTAAAACCCTACGTCCTGCTCGATTAATATTGATGATATGGGTAGTACAAGAGTAGATCTACCATGAGATCTGAGAGGCTAAACCCTAGAAGCTAGCCTATGTTATGATTGTATGTTGTCCTACGGACTAAAACCCTCCGGTTTATATAGACACCGGCGAGGGTTAGGGTTACACAAGGTCAGTTACAAATGAGGAGATATCCATATCCGTACTGCCTAGCTTGCCTTCCACGCCAAGTAGAGTCGTATTTGGACACGGGACGAAGTCTTCAATCTGGTATCTTCATAGTCCAATAGTCCGGCCAAAGGATATAGTCCGGCTGTCCGGAGACCCCCTAATCCAGGACTCCCTCACCTGGTGACCCACAAGTGTAGGGGATCTATCATAGCCTTTTCGAGAAGTAAGAGTGTCGAACCCAACGACGAGCAAAAGGAAATGATAAGCGGTTTTCAGCACTGAAATTATCGGTAATAGATAGTTTTCTGGTAAGGTAATTTGTAACAAGTAACAAGTAATAAAAGTAAATAAGGTGCAGCAAGATGGCCCAATCCTTTTTATAGCAAAGGACAAGCCTGGACAAACTCTAATATAAAGGAAAGCGCTCCCGAGGACACATGGGAATTATCGTCAAGCTAGTTTCATCACGTTCATATGATTCACGTTCGGTACTTTGATAATTTGATATGTGGGTGGACCGGTGCTTGGGTACTGCCCTTCCTTGGACAAGCATCCCACTTTTGATTAACCCCTACTGCAAGCATCCACAATGACAACAGAAGTATTAAGGTAAACCTAACCATAGCATGGAACATATGGATCCAAATCAGCCCCTTACGAAGCAACGCATAAACTAGGGTTTAAGCTTCTGCCACTCTAGAAACCCATCATCTACTTATTACTTTCCAATGCCTTCCTCTAGGCCCAAACAATGGTGAAGTATCATGTAGTCGACGTTCACATGACACCACTAGAGGAAAGACAACATACATCTCATCAAAATATCGAACGAATACCAAATTCACATGACTACTTATAGCAAGACTTCTCCCATGTCCTCAGGAACAAACGTTACTACTCACAAATCATATTCATGTTCATAATCAGAGGGGTATTAATATGCATAAAGGATCTGAACATATGATGTTCCACCGAATAAACCAACTAGCATCAACTACAAGGAGTAATCAACACTACTAGCAACTCACAGGTACCAATCTGAGGTTTTGAGACAAAGATTGGATACAGGAGATGAACTAGGGTTTGAGATGAGATGGTGCTGGTGAAGATGTTGATGGAGATTGACCCCCTCCTGATGAGAGGATCGTTGGTGATGACGATGGTGATGATTTCCCCCTCCCGGAGGAAAGTTTCCCCGGCAGAACAGCTCCGCCAGAGCCCTAGATTGGTTCCGCCAAGGTTCCGCCTCGTGGTGGCAGAGTTTCGTCCCGTGATGTTGCTTATGATTTTTTCCTCGACGAAAGTCTCCATATAGCCAAAGATGGGCATCAGAGGGCTGCCAGGGGGCCCATGAGGCAGGGGCATGCCCAGGGGGGTAGGGCGTGCTCCCACCCTCGTGGATGGTGGGTGGCCCCCCTCTGGTACTTCTTTCACCCAATAATTTTTATATATTCTGAAACTTGCTCCCGTGAAGTTTCAGGACTTTTGGAGTTGTGCAGGATAGGTCTCTAATATTTTCTCCTTTTCCAGCCCAGAATTCCAGCTGCCGGCACTCCCCCTCTTCATGTAAACCTTGTAAAATAAGAAAGAATAGGCATAGGTATTGTGACATAATGTGTAATAACAGCCCATAATGCAATAAATATCAATATGAAAGCATGATGAAAAATGGACGTATCAACTCCCCCAAGCTTAGACCTCGCTTGTCCTCAAGCGAAAGCCGAAATCGAAAAATATGTCCACATGTTTAGAGATAGAGGTGCCGATAAAATAAAATACGGACATGAGGGCATCATGATCATTATTATAATAGCAACATATATATATTGTCATATGATCTCTTATGCTAAAGTAACAATTGAATCACAATTTCAAGTATGAATCAGAAACTTCATTGAGAACCAACAAACTCTAATCTCAATCATTGCGACAATTGCAATTTATCATAACATCAGAAAGAGTCAATAAGAGCTTTTCAGCAAGTCCACATACTCAACTATCATTTAGTCTTTCACAATTGCTAACACTCACGCGATATTTATGGTTATGAAGTTTTAATCGGACACAAAAAAGATAGGGGCTTATAGTTTTTCCTCCCAACCTTTTACCTCAAGGGTAATGTCAATAATAGGAGTTCATGAAAACTCACATCCAATTAGCTATATATATCAGGATCTTTCCAACACATTGTGCTTGCCGAAGGATAAAATGTAAAAAGGAAAGGTGAAGATCACTGTGACTCTTGCATCAAGTATAAGACAAGAATAAAAGATAGGCCCTTCGCAGAGGGAAGCTGAGGTTGTCATGTGCTTTTATGGTTGGATGCACAAAATCTTAATGCAAAAGAACGTCACTTTATATTGCCACTTGTGATATGGACCTTTATTACGCAGTCCGTCGCTTTTATTTCTTCCACATCAGAAGATCGTATAAAGCTTATTTTCTCCGCACTAATAAATCATACATATTTAGAGAGCAATTTTTATTGCTTGCAATTGACAACTTACTTGAAGGATCTTACTCAATCCATAGGTAGATATGGTGGACTCTCATGGCAAAACTGGGTTTAAGGATATTTGGAAGCACAAGTAGTATCTCTACTTAGTGCAAAGAATTTGGCTAGCATGAGAGGGAAAGGCAAGCTCAACATGTTGGATGATCCATGACAATATGATTTTTTTTAGATGTAAGAAAACATAACCCATTACATTGTCTTCCTTGTCCAACATCAACTATTTAGCATGTCATATTTTAATGAGTGCTCACAATCAAAAAAAATGTCCAAGATTGTATATTTATATGTGAAAACCTCTCTTTCTTTATTACTTCCTATTAATTGCAACGATGACCAAAACTATGTTTGTCAACTCTCAACAACTTTTATTCATCATACTCTTTATATGTGAAGTCATTACTCTCCATAAGATCCACATGTTCTCTTTATTTCTTTTTATTCTTTTTCTTTTATTTTATTCCCTCAAGATCATAGTAAGATAATCAAGCCCTTGACTCAACACTAATCTTTATTATATATAGCTCACGGACTCGATTACATAGAAGGATCATAAAGCAAAACTCAAAACTAGATCATACTAAAATTTTATTCTACTAGATCAAGATATTCCAAAAAGGATCGAACTAAGAAAAACAGTAAAGATAAAAGTGTGATGGTGATACGATACCGGGGCACTCCCCCAAGCATGGCAGTTGCCAAGGGGAGTGCCCATACCCATGTGTTTATGTCTCCTTCTTCGGGGGTGGTGATGTGATATTCTTGGTGATGATGCCCCTCAGGATATGATTCTATTCCTCGAGCTTATTGACTTGCTGCTTGAGGTCCATTATTTCCTTACGGAGCTTGCCCGTCACGGCTAAAGCTCCTTTCACCCAAGGATGCTGCATAGCTGCGGGAGAACAAGTAACACTCTTTTTCATATTTTTATAAGAAAATCTAACATTGGAAGGGATGAGCGAGTTTGGAATAGCTGAGCTCTGTAGTTCCCCCATTGTGAATCCAGCTCGGAAACGAGAAGTAACTTATTCATCCTCCTCCATGGCATCTATCATTTTCAAGTCAGCCTCCATCTCTTCCTCAGTTGATGGCCCAAAGTGGTCAGCATCTCTGTTTTCTCTTGGCCCCGGTGTCGGATGAGACACCAGACTCTCCCTGACTGACTCTTGAGAAGACATCTTGCTCTATATCTGCAGCAGAAACAACTCAAAACAAAGACAAAGGATATTTGCGTGATACGGTGCTCAAAAGCTTCGAGAGATTACATAATGAATTTTTACCGACCAAAAGAAGTACCGTGCAAGAAAACGGAGTCCGGAGAGCACACGAGGTGCCCACGAGGCAGGGGGCATGCTCAGGGAGGTAGGGCATGCCCTCCACCATTGTGGACGCCTCATGTCCTTCTCGGACAGCTTCTTATTTTCCTATTTTCTTAAATATTCCAAAACGGAGAAAAATTGCTATTAGAACTGTTTTGGAGTCGGTTTACTTACCGTACCTCATACATATTCCTTTTCAGAGTCTAAAAAATTCTGGAAAGTGTCCCTTATATACTCCTCCAGGGTTACGGTTTCAATAACATTAGTTTCAACATTTATGGGATTACCCGAGATATAATGTTTGATTCGTTGACCGTTCACCACCCTAGGATTTGTGCCTTCGAAGTTGTTGTTTTTTATGGCACCAGAACGACATACCTCCTCGATGACGTAAGGACCTTCCCATTTAGAGAGGAGTTTGCTTGCAAAAAATCTTAAACGAGAGTTGTATAACAATACATAATCACCTACATTAAACTCATATATTTGTATCCTTTTGTCATGCCATCTTTCAACTTTTTCATTAAACAGTTTGGCATTCTCATAGGCCTGGGTTCTCCATTCATCAAGTAAGCTAATGTCAAAAAGCCTCTTCTCACCGGCAAGTTTCAAATCATAATTGAGCTCTTTAATGGCCTAATATGCCTTATGTTCTAGTTCAAGAGGTAAGTGACATGCTTTACCATAAACCATTTTATACGGAGACATACCCATAGGATTTTTATATGCCGTTCTATAGGCCCATAATGCATCATAAAGTTTCTTGGACCAATTCTTTCTAGATCTATTAACAATATTTTGCAAAATTAATTTAAGCTCTCTATTACTCAATTCTACTTGACCACTAGACTGTGGGTGATAAGGAGATGCAATTCTATGATTAACGTCATACTTAGCAAGCATCTTACGAAAAGCACCATGAATAAAATGTGAACCACCATCGATCATTAAATATCTAGGGACTCCAAACCTCGAAAAAATAACTTCTTTAAGCATCTTAATAGAGGTGTTATGATCATCACTACTAGTTGGAATAGCTTCTACCCACTTATTAATGTAATCAAGAGCAACTAAGATATGAGTATACCCATTAGAGGAAGGAAACGGTCCCATATAATCAAAGCCCCAAACATCAAATGGTTCAATAACAAGTGAATAATTCATAGGCATTTCTTGACGTCTACTAATATTACCAATTCTTTGATATTCATCACCAGACAAAACAAACTTACGGGCATCCTTGAAGAGAGTAGGCCAATAAAAACCCAGATTGCAATACCTTATGTGCAGTTCTATCTCCAACATGGTGTCCTCCATAAGCCTCGAAGTGACACTTGCGCAAGATCTGTTCTTGTTCATGCTCAGGTACACAATGTCTAATAACACCATCTACTCCTTCTTTACAAAGATGTGGATCATCCCAAAAGTAATGTCTTAAATCATAGAAGAACTTTTTCTTTTGCTGGTATGTGAAACTAGGTGGTATAAACTTAGCAACAATATAATTAGCATAATCAGCATACCATGGAGCAGTACAAGAAGCATTTACCACAGCTAATTGTTCATCAGGAAAGCTATCATTAATAGGTAGTGGGTCATCAAGAACATTCTCTAACCTAGACAAGTTGTCCGCAACAGGGTTCTCAGCTCCCTTTCTATCAATAATATGCAAATCAAATTCTTGTAGCAAGAGAACCCATCTAATAAGTCTAGGTTTAGCATCTTTCTTTTCCATAAGATATTTAATAGCAGCACGATCAGTGTGAACAGTTACTTTAGAATCAACAATGTAAGGTCTAAACTTATCACAAGCAAATACAACTGCTAAAAATTCTTTTTCAGTAGTAGCGTAATTTCTTTGGGCACTGTCTAGAGTTTTACTAGCATATTGAATAACATTTAATTTCTTATCAACTCTTTGTCCTAGAACAGCCCCTACAGCATAATCACTAGCATCACACATAATTTCAAATGGTAAATTCCAACTAGGAGGCTGAACAATAGGTGCAGAACTCAAAGCTTTCTTAAGTATTTCAAATGCTTCTACACAGTCATCATCAAAAACAAAAGGAACATCTTTTTGTAAGAGATTAGTCAGAGGCCTAGAAATTTTAGAGAAGTCCTTAATGAACCTCCTATAAAAACCGACATGACCAAGGAAACTTCTTATACCTTTAATGTCCTTAGGACACGACATCTTTTCAATAGAATCAACTTTAGCTTTATAACTTCAATACCTCTATCAGAAATTTTATGCCCCAACACAATACCTTCATTAACCATAAAGTGGCACTTCTCCCAATTCAAGACAAGATTAGTTTCTTCACATCTCTGCAAAACTCGATCAAGGTTGCTTAAGCAATCATCAAAAGAAGTTCCACATATAGAAAAATCATCCATGAAAACCTCAACAATCTTTTCACAAAAGTCAGAGAATATAGCAGTCATACATATTTGAAAAGTAGCGGGTGCATTGCATAAACCAAAAGGCATACGTCTATAAGCAAAGGTACCGAAAGGGCAAGTAAAAGTTGTCTCTTCTTGATCCTCTTTTAACATAGGTATTTGAGAGAAACCAGAATAACCATCTAGAAAGCAAAAATGTGTATGTTTGGATAATGTTTCTAGCGTTTGATCAATAAAAGGTAAAGCGCAATGATCTTTTTAGAAGCTTTATTTAATTCATGGAAATCAATTACCATTCTATAACCTGTAACATTTCTTTGTGGGTTCCAGAAGCAACAGTAATACCTCCCTTCTTTATCATTAGGAACAACAGTAATACCTCCCTTCTTAGGGACACAATGGACATGACTTACCCACTAACTATCAGCAACAGGATAAATTATACCTGCCTCCAGAAGCTTTAGTATTTCTTTTCTTACCACTTCTTTCATCTTAGGATTTAACCGTCGTTGGTGATCAACAACCGGTTTCGCGTCTGTCGCCGTTCTGGGAACGGGGGTCCCCAGACTTGCCTGCCTGCGGCGTGGCTCAAAAGGGGGCCCAGCGCGGCCCATCTTCACCAACACAAACCCAAGACCCTCGCGAGGGGCCAAGCCTCGCGGGGTGGACGACGCGGAGCTTCCTCAGGCACGGCCTCGTCAGGCTGGCTCACGAGGAGGCGGAGAGATCAAGGAGGGGTACCTCACGAGGTGCCCGTGACGCAAGCCATGACGACCGAGGGCGCCAGGAGGGTGCCAGCCCGCGCAGTGTCCTCCTTCCCTCTATGGTGCAAGGGGGGCAAGCGCAGCCGCGGAGTACCGAGGCATCAGGAAAAAAAGGTTGCCATTTTGGTGCAACGAGACCAAGACCAGGAGGACTACGAGACGGAGGTCACCGTGGAGCCCAAGACGCGTCATCACCAGAGCTTTGCGTAGGCAAACTACTTTTGTCAGGATAGCTAGTACTAGCTGTCCCCCTTCAAATTAGCCCGCCATTGTCGGGCCCTTCCCGCTCGATATTTGGGAAGAGGACCAGGGGCCCCTATAAATAGGACCAGCCACCCGCTGGACAGGGGAGAGGACGAACGGAGAAAGAGAGAGAGAGAGAAAGGTGACTGAGCTCCTCCCAGCAGTTCATCGCCCAGCCAAGAACAGACCCTCGCGAGGCTGTTCTTCCTTGTATTGTTCATCATCATCAGCCCAAGAGGCAATCCACCACACCACACACTGGAGTAGGGTATTACACCACAACGGTGGCCCGAACCAGTATAAACCATGTGTCTCTTGTGTTGTTCTTTCCTTAGTTGAGATCCTAGCAAGGCGGAGAGGTGCAGGTAGGTAGGAGACGAAAGCTCCGCGCGCACCCCAGTGTTCGAACCTCAAGGGTCTGCCGGAACCCGAAATCCGACAACATTTGGCGCGCCAGGTAGGGGTGCGCCGGAGTCCACCTTCTACCGCTCCGCGCCCCGTCACGTCGTCATCACCATGTCCGGCGACCAGGCGGGCAACCCAGATCCGTGGGCGGCGTGGCCCGCCTGCGCAGAGCCGCTTGCCTCGGGCGACCCCGTGCCCCAGGCAGCTCGCGGTCCGCAGGGCGCTGCGGGCCGCGAGCGACGCGGACAGGCTTCGACAGCTCTCACGCCGCGGCAGGCGTGGTCGGCAGCAAGGGCCTCCAATCACGCCGCGACCACGACGCCGTACACTCGCAGGGAGCAGGCGAACTCGAGGGCCGCGCTCACAGTGGCCCGAGAGCTGCTGCAGTGCAGGCTGCTGGAGGGCGGCCACGACGTGCTGCTGGAGCGAGTGGCAGAGCTCCTGGGCTTCGCCGCCTCGGGGGCTCACCCCTTCTCCACCCAGCTCCCATCTCAAGCCCAGGACGGCCCGTGCGGGGCTCCGCGCGCGCCCGCGGGCTCCAAGGCTACTTCAACGCTAGCGAAGCTGTCAGCGCCGGACCGGCGGCGGCGCTGCCCCCGCTCCCGGTCCGCGAAGAAGAAGGACTCGACGCGACCCGCGGCCCCAGTGGGCGGCCGCGCTGCCACCCCACGGTGGGCGCGTCAGGCAGGACCGCGTGGCATGCGGGGCATTACGGCGTGGCATTCGGGATGACGGCGCCGGAGGAATACGTGCCCCTCATGATGGACCAAGGACACCCACACGAGAGCGAACAAGTCTCGCTCCTCAGCCCAGGCTGGGGGGATGAGGCGCCAGAAGCTGAGCCTTTCCGGGAGCCCCGGGACGGTCCTACTGGCCACGCTGGGGGCAACGATTATCGGGGACCGCTAATTCTTCAGGAACAGGTATACGCTAACCATGGATCGCAGGAGGTGCAGGTTGCCACAGCGAGCAGCTGCCCCGCTCCCACAGTCTCCTGCCCCTCGGGAGGAGGGCGCAGGGGGCTGCAGGAGAGGGGCCGGGATCCGACATCACCACCGTGGTGTTCGGAGCAAGGTGTTCTCAGGAGGTAGGCCCTCCGCTGGGGAGGTGCCTCAGAGCCTGCCCCCGGCGAAGGACCCGTGGTCGTCGGGGGAACCGCTGGCGACCGCTCTACCCCATCGGCGGCGTCCTGGTTTCCGGTCGTCGTTGATGGCACTAGAGTGTGGCGCAAGGCGGGGCCCTCATCTGGCGATATGAAGCAAGGCCAGTACCTGTGAAGAAGGCCCAGTGCCTGTGAAGCTGGCCGCCCCGTGACACTCTCACATAATAATGAGTGGGGCTGTACACGCCCTGGAGTCTCAGGGGTGCCGGCCTCAGGCCCTGGGGCTCCCTCCCACGCCCAGTGGCAGCACTTAGCTCCGCGCTGGTGAGAAGACGTCCAAGACTAGACTAGGTGCCGAACGCGGCCTTTTGTTTGCTTTCATTGCTCTTCCCTTTGGTTGTCGCTTTCCCCCGCTGGATTCAAGTTGGATTCGAATTTGAGATTTGCGTGTGTACGGGGAGGGGTTCTTAGTCTCGTTCGAGCAATTTCTCGCGTTTTGGTTACCGCTTCGCCTCAGCTGCCTCCCCTCGCGAGCCCCTCGCGAGTCGGGACGGGCCTAGCTTGCGCGCAGCCCAGACTTCCGCAGACGTGACCTCTCAGGAGGGTGTTTTACTGCAGATCCTACGAACCCAGTCAAGGAACACTCAAGACACCACAACCTCCCACAGGCTGCCTCAGGGCCAGCACGGGACAAAGGTAAACTAGCCGACCAGCGTGTCGCTTGGGCCAACCACTTGGCGCGGGCGCATGGGCAATGTCGCGTCTACTAATATGATGAGCACAAGTTTTACATAAGAGGTGTCGGTGTACTAGAGTAGGGGTGCCCTAGTATCCCGAACTTGTGCACGGGCAGTCGCAGCATCCCGCGGCAAGGCTTGCCAGGCGACCGCCAAGGTCCTCCGTGGTTCCTTTGGAGCCATCCAAGGACAAAGTATCCAAGCCAAGGAGATAAGACCCCGGCAAGAGGAGCTTGCCGGGAAGGCCAACAAAGGCATCTCAAGACCCCGGCAAGAGGAGCTTGCCGGGAAGGCCAACCAAGGCATCTCAAGGAACTTGCCGCGACACGCCACGCGTCCCGGCAAGGCCCGGTGAGCGACAAGCTCCCGGACGCGACAAGACAACGACCGCGGCAAGGCGCTTGCCGCGGCAAGCCACCACTCTGCGCCCGCGCTCCAGCACGTCCACCAACGTGTCGCTCTGGGACCCTTCCAGGCGTACGTGGCGGGAGGCTGTGCAGCCAGCGGTGCGCGGTGGCAAGCGGCGCTAACAAGATTGCCATCGTGGCGAGTGGTGGCGTCCCTGACGGTCCCTTTTGCACTGTTTAGGCGACGCAGACGGGCATTTAATGCCCTTGTCCCCTGCCGTCAGGGTTAGGTATGATATGCTGTAGCAGGTAGCTGTACCTACCGCAACACCTTTCCATTTTTACCCTTTGTCTCCGTTGCCACCTGTCGGTGACCCCTTGATCATATAAAAGGAGGCCCGTGCGCAACGTGGGGGGTGGGGGAGGAGAACATTCACGCTCGTTTCGTTAGCTGCTGGGGTGTACTGTAGCACTCCGCGCTCCCGAGCAAGAACTCAATACAAACCACAAAGCAGGAGTAGGGTTTTACGCATCCGTGCGGCCCGAACCTGGGTAAACCGCTCGTGTGCTTCGCCTCGATCCGCTCTTCGTGCGACCGCCACCCCCGCCGAACCAAAGGGACTCGGTCCGCCGGTCCCATAGGTGTTCATGGATTAGTCCCCCGACATCTTTGGCATGCCAGGTAGGGCGCGTCAAGGTTGTGTGAACCAGATCCAGCGTTCACATGAGCTAGATCTTCATCATCTTCATCGACATGCCGCCGAAGAAGAAGGCTTCGGAGGCAGCTGCTCCATCCGCGCCGAACCCACCACCGCCGGAGCAAACGGCTTATGGGGCGGACGCCGGCGGAAGAACGGGCGTCGACGAGGGAGCTCACGGTGCTGCCAGGTCCAAGGACAAGGCTGCGCTGCCTGTCGGCGGCGTAGTCGGCTCCCACAACGACCGGGCGCACTCCAAGACCTCGGCGTCCGTACATGCACCGCGCCCATCTCAGGAGGCGCGGGACCGGCAGCGTCATGGTACTCACGGTACCATGCGTTTGCTGGATCAAGATCGAGCTGGTGGATCTCGGAGTGCTCAAGACCAGCATGCACGCCAACATGTTGGCACGAGCGAGGCACGGTCGCCTGGACGGGACATTGCTCCTTCTAACATAGTTAGAAGTCCGAGCATGTCCCGCTCCTCGCACCGTTCGCCACCACCACCCGCCACTGCAGCAGAAGCTTTGGCGCGAGCTCAACTGCTCCTGGACTACCCTCCAACGGCAGAAAAGATCGACGACTGGAGGGCCACCATCCAGAGTCTCATCGGCTTCGCCAACGGCGACACTCAACGGCAGCCGAGCACGTCGCAGCCTCGGCAAGTCAGCCAGGCACGAGCCGGTGGTGACAAGACCGGTGGGGGTGGAACCACTGTGCACTCTCCGCCCCGAAGGCCAAGATCGCCGACTCGCCGGATCCACCTCGATAGCGACTCCACCGCGTCATCAGATCCACGAGTTCGTCGCAATCAGCGCCAAGTTCTTCATGAACGACAGCAAGAAGACGCTCATACTCGCATCGAGCGCCGAAGAGAAGCGCGACGTCAATCAGACCAGCGCGCTGGGCCCTCTGTCGACATGCATGCGCCAGGGGAACCAGGCGACTTGCCGTACGCGGTAGGTTGCCCTGCGTTTACTCGTGAGCTGCGGCAAGTCCAGTGGCCCAGCATGAAGAATTTCAAGCCAGACGTACCAGAGAAGTACGACGGCAAGTCGCATCCGTCGGAGTTCCTCAGCATCTACACCATCGCGGTGCAGGCTGCCGGGGGGCGGGACGACAAGATCCTTGCCAACTACTTCCCGCTGGTGCTCAAGCCCAACGTCAGGTCCTGGCTCATGCACTTGCCGGACAACTCCATATCCTCCTGGGCAGACCTATGCCATCAGTTTGTCGGCGCCTTTACAGGCGGCCACAAACCTCATGGCCAAGAGAGTGACCTTCATCTGCTCGCTCAGAAGGAAGGAGAGCCCCTGCGCAAGTACATTCAGAGATTCAGCCGTGTACAGCACAACATCCCAGATGTCCACCCTGCCGCGGTCATCAGCGCGTTCCATCAGAACGTGCGTAACCGCAGGATGCGGGAGGAGATGGCGATGTGCAAGATCAGAGACGTCAGTGAGCTGTATGCCCTGGCCGACAAGTGTGCACGTGCTGAGGAAGGGAGGAAACTCCCTGGAGAGAATACAGGAGCAGGAGGATCTGACAGCGAGGATGCTGCCCCGGCAAAGAAAAACCGGCGGCGGAACAACAGGAAGAAGAAAGGCAAAGATGTGCTAGTCGTTGAGCAGTCCAGCAACGAAGGTGGCGCCAAGAAAGCCAAAGTTGGTAGCTCCGGCAAGGAGATTGCCGCATGCACCAACTGCCAGGCTATGGCGGTCGCCGACAAGCAGGACGGCACCGACAAGCAGTACTGCAAGATCCACCGCACCAAGGGCCATGACCTCCAGAGCTGCAAGAAGGTCGAGCAGCTTGTCCAGCAGCAAAAGGCTGAATACGAGCGACGCGACAAGGAGAGGGCCCAAGGAGGCGCTGGAGAATCCGGCAAGAAGCGCGCCGGCCGGGGAGGACGCCGCGGCAAGGCCAAGCAGCGACAAGGAGACAGACCTCCCCGCGGCCGCGACAAGGAAGAAGATGATGACGACGACGAAGACATGGATGATGTCGAGACCAGTGAGCAGGAGTTCCAGAAAGCCACAGAGGTCTTGTGCGTTGACGGCGGTGCTTCTCTGCATACTTCACACCGCCAACTCAAGCAGTGGGTGCGGGAAGTCAATGCGGCGGAACCACCTGTCGAGTCACGCAAGCTTCTGAAATGGTCCAGCACGCCTATCATCTTTGACATTGAGGACCACCCTGATCGCACAACTGCGATCTGGTGCTTGCCGATGTTGGTTTCACCAACTATCTGCAACCTCAAGGTCACTAAGATGCTAGTTGACGGCGGGGCCGGCTTGAACCTGATCTCCTCCGCTGTACTCCAGAAACTCCAGACCCTGACAGCGAGCTTGAAGAGACCGGCACATTCCAAGGAATCAACCCGGCAAGGAGCAAGCCAAAGGGGAAGGTCACGTTGCTAGTAATATTTGGCAGCGAGTTGAACTTCAGGACTGAGAGGGTCACTTTTGATGTTGCCGATATTCCATTGCCTTACAATGGGATACTTGGCCGTCCAGCACTCGCCAAGTTCATGGCAGCCCCTCACTATGCATACAACATGCTGAAGATGCCAGGCCCGATAAGCGTCATCTCTGTCCCTGGCGACAAGAAGGATGCTCTTATCTGCGCCGACAAGATCTACCGGGAAGCGGCAGCCGCAGCAGATCGCAAGTCACCTGGAAGCTCCCGGGGGGAAGAAGAAGACCAAGTCCGGCAAGAGTTCTGATGCCCACCCCGGCAAGCGCACCTCTTCAGAGTGCTGCGCTGCCGTCGAGGATGCAGCATCGAGCTCCACCGGCAAGTGTAAGAAGACAATGGCAGCTCTGCCAGAGACCAAGACGGTTTCCGCCAAGGAGGACGGCACTGGTGGTACCTTCACCATCAGTGCCACTCTCGACCCTAAATAGGAAAGCGCGCTCATTGCTTTCCTGCGGGCGAATGTCGACGTGTTTGCGTGGCAACCGTCTGACATCCCCGGTGTTCCCAGGAAAGTAATTGAGCACCATCTTGCCGTTTGTCCTCATGCGCGGCCCGTCAAGCAGAAGGTCAGGAAGCAAGCAGTGGAGTGCCAGGAATTCATTGCAGAAGAGATCAAGAAGTTGGAAGCAGCAGGCCTTGTCAGAGGAGTGCTCCATCCTACGTGGTTGGCCAATCCTGTAGTCGTGCGCAAGGCGAACGGGAAATGGAGACTTTGTATCGACTTTACCGATGTTAACAAAGCTTGTCCCAAAGACCCATTTCCTTTGCCGCGCATTGACCAGATTGTTGACTCCACAGCCGGATGTGATTTGCTTTCATTTCTTGACGCATACTTAGGATACCATCAGATCTTCATGGCAGGAGAGGATGAGGAGAAGACCGCATTCATTACTCCATGTGGCACGTACTGTTTGATACGGATGCCTTTTGGATTAAAAAATGCTGGTTCAACATTTGCAAGGGTAGTCCATATCGCTCTTGAGCCACAAATACACAGAAATGTGGAAGCCTGCATGGATGACATAGTGGTCAAGAGTAAGGACAAGGCAACTCTGATTCAAGATTTAGACGAGACCTTTGCAAATCTGCGCAAGATCAGCCTCAAGCTCAACCCCGAGAAGTGTGTGTTTGGAGTCCCCTCCGGCAAGCTTCTCGGGTTCTTCGTGTCTCAGCGGGGAATCGAAGCCAATCCCGATAAGATCAAGGCCATTGAGCAGATTGAAGCACCAAAGCGCGTCAAGGATGTACAAAGACTTACCGGTTGCGTGGCTGCTCTCAGCAGGTTTATCTCTAGGTCTGCTGAGCGCGCCCTGCCGTTTTTCAAATTATTGAAAAAGGCAGGTCCAATGAAATGGACTCCGGAAGCGGAGGCTGCGCTGCAAGACTTGAAGAGATACCTGTCCTCCCCTCCAATACTTGTTGCACCTAAGCCACAAGAGAAGTTGCTGCTGTATCTAGCGGCAACCAATCAAGTGGTTAGTGCTGCGTTAGTAGCAGAGAGGGAGGCAGATGACGAGCCAGCAACCACGGCAGGCACATCCAGCGACAAGCAAGGGGCTTCCCTGACAAGCTCTGGTCCCGACAAGGGTGTATCTGCGTAGACGCGCGAGGAGATACAGAAGAAAATGGTACAGCGCCCAGTTTACTTTGTCAGTTCCCTTCTGCAGGGGGCTAGGTCAAGGTACTCTGGCGTGCAGAAATTGCTTTTCGGCCTTCTCATGGCCTCGAGAAAGCTGCACCATTACTTCCAAGCACATGAGATCACAGTTGTCACTCGCTTTCCGCTGAAGAGGATACTACAGAATCCAGAAGCGACAGGCAGGATTGTTGAGTGGGCACTGGAACTGTCAAGCTTTGGCCTTAAGTTTGAGAGTACTTCAACTATCCAAAGCAGAGCATTGGCAGAATTTATAGCAGAATGGATGCCAACACCAGATGAAGAAATTCCAGAAACGAGCATCCCCGTCGAGGAAGCAAGCAAAGAGTGGCTGATGTACTTTGATGGTGCCTTTTCGCTGCAAGGCGCCGGTGCTGGCGTGCTGCTTGTCGCACCCACCGGAGAGCACCTCAAGTACGTAGTCCAGATACACTTTCCCAAGGAGCAAGCAACAAACAATACTGCAGAGTATGAAGGCTTGCTTGCCGGTCTCAGGATCGCGGCAGACCTTGGGATCAAGAAGCTCATTGTCAGGGGTGACTCGCAGCTTGTCGTCTGCCAAGTGAACAAGAGCTATCAGAGTCCATTGATGGAAGCCTACGTCGACGAAGTGAGAAAGCTAGAAGAGCACTTTGACGGCCTACAGATGGAGCACGTTCCAAGAGCTCAGAACGTCATTAGCGATGGCCTGTCAAAGTGCGCGGCACTTAAGTTACCTGTGGAACCAGGGACCTTTGTGCTCAAGCTGACTCAGCCATCTGTAATGCCATCAACTGGACAGAGCAAGAAGAGGAAGTTGATTTCTGGTGACTATTTTCCGGCAGAGCTTCCCGAAGCCGCCGCCAAGAAGGTCCCCAAGATCAACGCCAAGAGCGCTGAGGAGTAGTCTGCTCCGGCAAGCCCTAGGGTTTGTTCCGTTGAAGCAGAAGCTCCCGACAAGTTTTGCTCCAGCAAGCTTGCCGGGGAACGTCATGCTCCGGCAGAGCCGCAGGTTCTCACCGTAGAAGCGGATGTTCCCGCAGCAGCAGATTTTCCTTTAGTCCTTGTTGTCGAGCCACAAGCTCCAGCATGGGCGCAACAGATTGTCCGTTTGCTTCAGACAGGAGAACTTCCCGAAGAGCAAGAAGAAGTGGAAAGAGTAGCCCAGCAGTCAAGTATGTACCAGTTTGTCGACAAGACACTGTACAGAAGAAGACTCAACGGTGTGAAATTGAAGTGTATTCACCGGGAAGACGGACAAAAGCTGTTGGCAGAGATACATGGAGGCATATGTGGTCACCACATTGGCGCAAGAGCACTTGCCGGCAAAGCATTCTGGCAAGGTTTCTTTTGGCCAACAGCCCTCCAGGATGCAACTGCACAAGTAACCAAGTGTGAAGCGTGCCAGTTCCATTCCAAGCAGATACACCAACCAGCTCAAGCTCTCTAGACGATCCCTTTATCCTGGCCATTTTCGGTCTGGGGGCTCGACATCCTCGGCCCCTTTCCCCGAGTAGTCGGGGGCTTTGAGTACTTGTACGTTGCAATCGACAAGTTCACAAAGTGGCCGGAAGTGGAACCAGTGAGGAAGGTGACAGCACAGTCAGCAGTCAAGTTCTTCAGGTCGATTGTTTGCCGCTTTGGGATCCCTAACAGGATAATCACCGACAACGATACGCAATTCACGAGCCGCACCTTCATGCAGTACATCCAAGATCTTGGCGCCAAGGTCTGCTTTGCTTCTGTTGCTCACCCGAGAAGCAACGGTCAAGCAGAGAGGGCAAATGCTGAAGTGCTGCATGGGCTCAAGACCAGGACTTTCGACAAGCTGCACAAGTGCGGAAGAAACTGGATCGAGGAGCTGCCGGTGGTTCTTTGGTCGATCAGGACGACGCCAAATCGATCCACTGGCCAGACACTTTTCGCTCCAGTTTATGGAGCAGAGGCAGTTCTCCCCACGGAACTCGTATACGGGTCACCTCGAGTGCTCGCTTATGATGAGCTCGAGCAAGAGCAGCTGCGACAAGATGACGCGCTGCTCCTTGAGGAAGACCGTCTTCAGGCTGCTATGCGAGCTGCTCGCTACTAGCAAGCTTTGCGCCGCTACCATAGCCGCAAAGTTAACGCCAGAAGTCTCGAGGAAGGCGACCTTGTTCTTCGGCATGTTCAGTCTGCCAAGAATTCCAACAAGTTGATGCCGAAGTGGGAAGGCCCTTACCGGGTGAAACGAGTCACTAGGCCTGGCGCTGTCCGCCTTGAGACCGAAGATTGCATTCCGGTGAGCAATTCCTGGAACATTGAGCATCTTCGTAAGTTTTACCCATAAGGCGCGGTTGCCGGAACCTGTTCCGGCAACCACCTTTTGTACAAGTCTTGCCGCTGTTGCATGTAATCCTTTGTACAAAGCCGCGCGCAGACCCCGTGCATAAGTAAAGCTCATGTGCTCCGCACATCTTGTCAATTTCATGCATTCTATTTTTTGCATATGTGATCTGACACTTTGTGCAGCACCAACTCCCAGGTAAGCAATAACGAGCCGTAAGGCTCCATATCTTTATTTTCTCTTCTTTCTTTTTTCTCAAGGAAAGGAAGGTTCCCCTCGCCCACAAGTTTGCCGGGGGGGAAAGGAGAAGACGATGGTATGGACCAGGCATCGTTCAAGAAAGTTTCGCCTTACCGGGAAGCAAACAACAGAAAAGCTAAGTTGCCAAAGTTTGAGCAATCAGATTTTTAAAATTTTTAAGTTATCTCCCTTGAACGACCGCACTTTGTATGGAAAACCTGTACGCGGAGGAACCAACTCGTAGCTAGTTGCGCCCTTACTTTGTTTCGAGTCCGCTCAACAACTTAAGTGAGCTGCAACTAGTTGCGACAAGGTTTCTTGTCTAGCTAGTTGCGCCCTTACTTTGTTTCGAGTCCGCCAGTAGGCTGCTGACGTCCCGCACTCAGTGCTCGCGGCTCAGGTGCCTGCACTGGCAAGTTCCCTAAAATCGTAGGGCAAAAACATACAAAGGGAGGAATCAAGTAAAGGGAATAACATTGCAATCATTACCCGGAATAGAATTATATTACAAGATAGCTTGTCGTGGCTCTAACAGATTGTTTTCATAACATGACAAACAGCGACAAGAAAAGAAGAAAACGGGCGGCCTAGTCTACGCGATCGCCCTCGATCCTCTTGATCCCGCTCACCTTGTCCACAATGGGTGCGACAAGGGTCTTGAGAGCCTCCAGATCAGCATCCGGTGGCAGGGTCTTGAGGACGTTGGTGAGGTTGAGGCCCGGATTGCGGAAGGCCACCTTCACCAACACTTTTTGAAGAGCTCCCGCGCAGATCTTGCGTGACTCGTCGGCCAGCTGCTTTGGGATCCTCTCCCGGAGTTGCTGGAGGGCCGTCGCCACGCCTTTGAAGAACAAGGTGAGCTTGGCGCTGGGTTGGAGGTTCTCATCAGAGGGATACCCGAGATCGTCCACCCCCAGCTGCGCCAGCTCCCTGTCAACATCTGCAGCAGCACTCACGAGACTCTCCGTCCAGTGCTCCACAGTCTCCCTGAAAGCATTCTGGGCGGCGGCAGCACTCTCCAGCAGCGTCTTGTCGGCCTTGATCTCCTCTTTCAAGGCCACCTCCTGCTCCTTGGCGCCGTCCAGCGTCTTGGTCAAAGTGGTCAGCTTCAACTCAAGATCCGCGTTGGAGTCCTTGGCGGTGCTAAGCTCTTTGCCCTTCTCGGCGAGATCGGCCTCCAGCTGTGCCACCTTCGTCTCCAGCTCCTTCTTGGCGGCCTCGGCGGCTGCGGCAGCATCCTCCGCCTGCTTAAGGGCTCCGCCGAATTGTTGCTCGCGCGCGGCAAGCTCCTCCTCGTGGGCGTCAAGGTTGACCTTTTGCTGCGCCATCTTGCCCTCCTGCGCAAACAGCTTCTCAGCGGCAAGCCGCCGTTGCTCTTCGACTTCGGCCTTCTCAAGGAAGAAGGCATTCTGTTCTTCGGCGAGTTGCTCCTGCTCCTCCGCCAGGGACCGGAGAGCTTCCTGGTGGAGACCCCGGAGCTCCTCCGCGCGCTTCTCAATGTTCGCTCCCGCCTTCGCGACAAGCGCCTCGCGGGAGTCCAGCTTGGCTTGCCGTGCGTGGTAGAGCGACAACAGCTTCCGCAACAGCCGCTCCTCCTTAGGCTCGCCGCTGCTGCTGCTCGGCACATCAACTAGCGTCAGCCCAGCGGAGACGAGCACCTCTCCGTCAAAGATCTCTCCTTCGACCGGCGCCCTGGAGCTCGACGCCCATGGGAGGTTGATGAAGACGCCATCACCAGCCTTCAAGTAGACGCCTGGCTGGGGCTCTTCGGAGCCTGGCGCTACGGTAGCGGCAGACGGGTCGGCGGTCGGTGTAGCGCCTGGCGCTCCTGCGGCCTCAGGGCCGTCAGTGCGATCGCCAGACCCCTCGCCAGCTGCTGCGCGGCAGCTTTGGCGGCCTTTGCGCCGGTGGGATCGTCAGCACCGCAGTCGTCAGCGGCAACCTCGGACTCCATCTGCTCCGCAGCAGATGGGTCTGACGGCCGGAAAAGGGAGAAGAGTCAAGCAAATATTCAACAAGAAGAAGATCAAAAGAAGAAGAACCCAGGGGAAGTTTTGAAGCGAAAGGATTACCTGTACCGGGTTCTGCAGTCGTGGTCTCCGCCGTCGGGGGGCCGCTGGTGCTGTCCCTTGTCGGAGAACTTTCCCTTGCCGGAGACTTCTCCCTTACCGGAAAGCTCTCCCTTGCCGGAGGATTCTCCCTTGGCTCCTGGTGGGGCTGCTCTGCTCCTACACAAACCAGCAGTCAGATATCAGCAAAGACAGAGTATCCATGCGCACCTCATAGCGGAAAGCGAACCATATACTTACGCTGGGGGCTGCTCTGGAGAAAAGTAGCCGGGTCCGGCAAGGTTGTCTCGGGCGCACCCCCTGCTATCGCAGTGGGTTCGTCCTCGATGACAATCACCGGGACCTTGGCTCTCTTTGCTGCTCTCTGGGCCAGAGTCCTAAAGAGGAATAAGTTCAGAGTGAAGCAAATGAGATACAAGACAAAACGGCAAGGATTGAAGAACTACAAGTACAACAAGAGAATCTTACTCTTCTTCTTCCTCGTCGGAGCTGAACGCAGAGAAGTCGAAGTCCGGCTCACGACCGGCGTGAGGAGGCGGAGGAGTAGGTTCCCTTGGCCGCTTGGCAGGAGCAGTGGCGGTGGTCTGAGACGACCCCGCTCCGGCTGCCGCCGCGGCGTGAGAAGCGGAAGGAGTAGAAGCGGTGGTCCGGGAGGGCCCCGCTCCAGTTGCCGTCGCAGCGTGAGGTGCTCCCGCGGCAACAGTGCTTGCCGCGGTGGAGCGTGTCACTCAGCGCGGCGACTGTTGACTCGCCTGCCGCTCCGCTACGTCACCGGCCTTGCGGAGACGCCTTCTTGGTGGGGATGGAGGCTCTGCTTGCGGCGAGCTGCCTGAAGATTAGGAGGAAGACGAGTTGATCTCCAGCAAGCTGCTCGTATCCTAGGCGGGCTCGCTCGACTCGACGCCATGCCCGGCAAGCTTTTTCTCGCCGGCGGGCTCCCCTCGCTCGACACGGCTTGCCGCCTCTGCTGCCTCTGCCTCCTCCACGGTGAATCCAAATTCGCCCGCGGCTGCGGCTGCGGCTGCCTCTTCCAGCCTAGTGGCGATGCGTGTCATCTCCGCATCGGTGGTGTCACGGGTGAGGCTATCCTTTTCGTCGGAGCGGATCGGCACTTCTACCAAGCCATCGAAGAATTGCTGCATGACGTCGTCTGCAGGCTCTTGCCAAGTTGGGACAATCCCATGCGAGTCGCACAGCGGCATCATTGCACGGATGCGGTCGAGCGCGGAGTTGTTGCACAGCGGAATGACCCCCCCGGCAACCTGAACACTTCGGGATGTTGAGGGTCGTACTTGAACAGCTCCTGGAGCATCGCGTTAAGCTCCAGAACAATGAAGTTGAAGTTGAGGCCCGGACGCAGCCTCATGATGTCCGCCGCATTCTTGAATTCCCAGGCGGGTCTCCCCCGTTCCTGCAGGGGGGCGATGCGGCGACGAAGAAAATCTGCGCCAACAACGCCTACAGTGAGCCCGGCAAGCCTGAGGCGTAGGATTCGGGTGACGGCAATCTTCAGCCTATCGTCTTCCGGGGCCACGTCACTCCAATCGCTGCCGCGTGCTACTGGGGCTTGGCGCCGGGCGGTGAATGGCTGCGGGTTCTCCTCGTCAATCCAGCACCAGTCTGCTCTCCATTCCTCCCACTTGCCGCGGAACTCTCCCTCCAGATAAGTGTCCTTCTTGCCGGCCCTTGAGATCCAGGCGATTCCGCCGGATAAAGACTCTCCTCTCTCTACTCGGGGCATAAAGAAGTGGCGAAAAAGGGCTACATTGGGATGGACTCCGACAAAGTTTTCGCAGAGATGTGCGAAAACTGCCATGGTCAGAACGGCATTAGGGGTAAAGTCAAGGAGGTGGAACCCATAGGTGTTCATAATGTCGCAGAAGAACTCAGAGAAAGGCGGGCAGAGCCCGCAGTAGAAGAACAAGGCGAAGAAAGGGTATCCGTTTGGAGCCGTTTTCCAAGCGGCGGCTGGAAGTACCGTCGTGCGCGGATGCGCTCGCGTCTCCGTCGACCAGAAGAGGTAGTAGTTCTCCCTCAGCTCCCTCGCGGCAAGCTTGGGGGGGGGGCGGGGAAGACTGCCCGCTCCTTTCGCAGCGCCGCAAGCCGCTGTGCCTCGGTCGACTTCACCACCTTCCCCTTGTCGGCTTTTGGAGCCATGGCGGAAGTGGTGGAGGAGGTCGATGGCGTTGGTGGTGCTGGTGGCGATGGGGGCGGAGCGCTGCTCTCTTTCGGCTTTGGGAAGATGAGGGAGCGGCGAAGATTTCCGAGATTGGAGTAGCAACCGGCGAATGGGCGAACTACCCCTGTTTCCCCTGCTTATAAAGAGGGAGGGGGCGGACGTTCCGCATTTCCGAATAAAGAAACCACTCACGATCTCTCCCACGACGCCGCATTCAACGCGTGCCATTCGGGGAGGGCGCGGTGGATACGGAGAGAGATACGGCGTAACCCAAGCCGCGCGTGCCCGTGCCCTGTTTTGGGCCTGGCCCAATAGCGCTCGGCACCGTGTATGGCCCAGGCCCGGGGGCTCCTGTCGGTGTACTAGAGTAGGGGTACCCTAGTATCCCGAACTTGTGCACGGGCAGTCGCAGCATCCCGCGGCAAGGCTTGCCAGGCGACCGCCAAGGTCCTCCGTGGTTCCTTTGGAGCCATCCAAGGACAAAGTATCCAAGCCAAGGAGACAAGACCCCGGCAAGAGGAGCTTGCCGGGAAGGCCAACAAAGGCATCTCAAGACCCCGGCAAGAGGAGCTTGCCGGGAAGGCCAACCAAGGCATCTCAAGGAACTTGCCACGACGCGCCACGCATCCCGGCAAGGCCCGGTGAGCGACAAGCTCCCGGACGCGACAAGACAACGACCACGGCAAGGCGCTTGCCGCGGCAAGCCACCACTCTGTGCCCACGCTCCAGCACGTCCACCAACGTGTCGCTCTGGGACCCTTCCAGGCATACGTGGCGGGAGGCTGTGCAGCCAGCGGTGCGCGGTGGCAGGCGGCGCTGACAAGATTGCCATCGTGGCGAGCGGTGGCGTCCCTGACGGTCCCTTTTGCACTGTTTAGGCGACGCAGACGGGCATTTAATGCCCTTGTCCCCTGCCGTCAGGGTTAGGTATGATACACTGTAGCAGGTAGCTGTACCTACCGCAGCACCTTTCCATTTTTACCCTTTGTCTCCGTTGCCACCTGTCGGTGACCCCTTGATCATATAAAAGGAGGCCCGTGCGCAACGTGGGGGGGGGAGGAGAACATTCACGCTCGGTTTCGTTAGCTGCTGGAGTGTACTGTAGCACTCCGCGCTCCCGAGCAAGAACTCAATACAAACCACAAAGCAGGAGTAGGGTTTTACGCATCCGTGCGGCCCGAACCTGGGTAAACCGCTCGTGTGCTTCGCCTCGGTCCGCTCTTCGTGCGACCGCCGCCCCCGCCGAACCGAAAGGGACTCGGTCCGCCGGTCCCATAGGTGTTCGTGGATTAGTCCCCCGACAAGGGGCTCCCCCTTCAAAATGCTCTCACTGCAATCAGGCCAAAACCTGAGTTCTATTCATGCAGGGTAAGGAAGTAGGAGCGATGCACAATCAGTCGGATGAATCCCCCAATGCGTTCTCAGGAGCTCCACCCGAGCCGTTGCTAGCATCACTGAACCCGCCATCACTGTCCGCGTCGCCGTCAGCGGTGTCAGGGCCGTTCACCACGCCGCCCTCGACGGCCGCCACGATCGCGTCGTCGTTGTCCGAAGCGAAGGCCCTGATAAGAGCCTCCATATTGTCTTCCACCCAGTGCGCCAGGTCGCCTCGGACGGCCTAGGGGACTGGGGCGATGGCGGCATCAAAATCAAAGTGGGGATCCATGTTCCGGAGGTGGCTGAAGACGCGAGAAAAGGCGCGCCCAAGCAGGGCGCGGCTCCTCTCCTCCACCAACCTGTCAGCCCTGACCGATCGTGCCTCCAGCTGCGTCACCACGTCAGTGAAGAACTGAAGATTGCCAGCATATTTGACTGCGTGCGGCTCGCCAACAGCCGCCTCGCAGATGTTGCCCAAGGCTGCGTTGGCTCTCTCCCAGAGCGTGGCAAGCATGGGGCCGTGCTCATGCTCCAGGATCCGCCGCTGACGGATCTCATCCGCATTCTGGCCCGCGACGACCTCAGCCTCCTCCACCCGCTGGAGGAGAAGGAGCACCTCGGCCTGGGAGGCGGTTAACTCACCACGGCTACAACATCCTCAAGATGCCAGGAAGTGGCGGAGTCATCACGGTGCCCTGTGAAGAGAAGGACGCGGTGTGTTCCCTGGAACGAGCCTTTCAGGCCGCGTCACTGGAAGACCCGGATCGTGGAAGCAGGAGGCCTCCCGAGACCGCCCCTAAGAAGAAGAAGACATCGTCCGGCCCGACCACTCAGGAGGCAGGCCCCTCTGGGCCCGCGCCTGCCCAGGGGGAACCTCCTTCCATCGCATAGGAAAGCGCGCCCAGCGCCCTCCTCAGGCAGGGCTCGGGGGCTCTCCCCTGGAGGGCCACCGACCTAGCTAGGGTCACGAGGGAGGCGCTTGGGCACCACATGGAGGCGTGTTTCGAAGCACGTTTCCCTCAAGAAGGAGCAAGTCAAGGAGATCCAGACCCTCAGGAGTTCATCAGCAAGGCCATTCAGGAGCTACAGGAGTCAAGAGTCATGAAAGGCGGTCGCCGCCTACCAGCAGTGGCTCCCCATCCAGGCGAGGATGGTGGGCTGCGTGTCTGCATCGACATACCAGGGCTCAACCGAGTCACCTCTCTGGAGCGCCTCTGGCCCTCGCGAGTGGGGCGCTGTGGAGGCCCACCCCACAGCTACGTTCGCATGCCTTACGGCCTGCCGAGCGCGGCTGACGCGTACCAGCGCCTCATGAGGGGCACCACAGAGGCATGAGAGGCCAGGCGTTGCGCTGCCCTGGCAGGGATGGAGATGGCCCGCGAGGAGCCGCCAGCGCCTCCGGAGCCTCTCGAGGCCCCTGGGCCTGGGGGCTCATGAGGATCGGCTCCCGCAGCCCACCGAGCCTGCTACATCAAGGCCCCTTCGTCCTCAACATCATCAAGTGACACCTTTCTAGTTCTACTTCCAGCTGGGTGCGCCCCCCAGGGCTGCATTATTCCCAGGCCGCGTGGGTCCGTCCTTGCGGCGTGTATCCCTTTTTTATTCCATGTTGTTAGCTTACCTTGTTGGGGGCGCCCCTCAGGCTGCATGATCCCCAAGTTGCTCGGGCCTGACCCAGTGATGTCCGCATTCCCAGCATCTATTTGAACGAATCCACTCCTTCGCGGCTAATGTGTTTTACCTAGTTGCCTGCTCAGCTGATGCCAACTAATGGAGCTGCTCCTAAACAGCACGACGCTTGCGCATGGGTCCGTCCCTGCAACGCCGACAAACCTAGATGGCTGAGCTCTGGCCGCGGCAGCCCCGCACAGCGTCACCTCGTCAAGCCCTCAATGCCTCACTACCCCTTGGAAGCAACCAACGGCTGACTATCAATTGTCATGGCAACCCCTTGTTTTTTCTATGGTGGACCCGCAGGACCTCCTGAAGGAGCTGCGTCAGGCAAGGCCCTTGCGGTGTCTCTTTCGCCCTCGTCTGTGCGAACCGCTTGCACGTTAAAGGGGAGGTGCCTGAGCATCGCGACTCAGGGCTCCTACCGGCTCTCCAGCCCTCACCCTCTGGCCTTGACCACGGCATCGCGACCTGGCATACCAGCGACGATTGAGACCCGCTCGAGGGCCGGGACCCGAGGACGTAGAGCAGAAAGGGGAACACAGGCGAGAGGGGAGAGACACGCGAGGACCTCGCCGAGCAACCTCGCGCCTGCCGAAGCACGGACCCGGCGACACACTAGAGAGCGGCCCCTGATCCTCGAGATAAGTCATCACCCGGAAGCGCCAGCTACCGTGGCACCATCCCCGCACCTAATGCCATCCCGTGTTAGCGACGCCACTCTTCTTTCTCACCAAACGATGGCTGCTTGGGCGCCAAAGGGGACCTCCTGAGCATCGCGACTCAGGGGCTCTTACCGGACTCCGGGTCGCTCACCTCCTGGCCTTGACCATGGCATCGCGACCTGGCATACCAGCAACGGCTGAAGCTGCCTTGGGACTGGGACCTGTCGGCGCAGAGCACCAAGCCCTCGTGAGGTTCAAAAGGGAGGACTGAGCTAAGACGGAATGAGCAACTCGCACAATTGTACGACAGGGGTTATATTAACAAAACAGGATCACAGGCACCTTACAAGCCCGCACAGGACGCGTTTTTGATTCCTCAAAGGGAACAGATCCTAAAGGGACACAAACTACGCGCGTCCCAGCAAAAGACGCCATCATCAATAGTGGGCCATCAAGCACCGACGCCAACCCCATCCAGATTAGGGTCGGCGGTGGCCTGACGAGCCCGCCCTGCTCCAGGAGCGGCGCCGGCTTGGGGGCTCGTAGCTATCGTCGCTCGTCTCCGGAGTCGCGAAGAGCTCGCCGGAGTCGCTGGAACCTCCGACGCCTCCACCACCTGAGGAGCCGCCAAGGGAGCGGCTGGCGGGCCCAGTCCTCGTCGTGGCAGGGTCCTGGCCACCTTCCCCGGGGCAGCACTCCAGCCGGCGCCCGCTCGCATCGAAGACCTTGAAGAGCATCACCGAAGCACCGTCGTAATCCAAGTGGACCGCGAAGACGCCCCTTACCCTGCAAACCCGGGCGATCTCTCTCCAGCCCTAAGTCATGTAGACCTCGCCCGGGGCAATGACCGCGACCTCTGCCTCGGTCGCGAGGGTGCTGCAGCCAGCGCTCCAGGGGCTCCCCCTGCGGGATGATGGAGGCGAAGAAGGGAGGAAGGCGGATCCAAGACTGAAGAGGAATGGCGACGTGAAGCACGAACTCTCGGGAGGAGCCCTTGGTGTAGACCCCAGGAGGGACAACCCACACCTTCGTGACCCGCCGGCACCGACGGCGGCGCCACCCGTGGCGGTCAACATCAGCTCCTTCTGGGCCCCCTCGTTCGAGCCACGGGGGGCGAGCCGTTTCTTCGGCGGGAGTGGGTCTGGTTCCTCTCGGGGAGCCTTTCCCTTCTGTGCCGTCGAGAACCGGCGGATTGGAGCCATCGCAGCAAGACGGAGCAAGGATCGGGAAGAAGGAGAAGCAAGGAGGGATGGACTGGAAGGGCACGCGCTGTTCCGTACTTATGGCCGGCGGAGGCCAACCGCCTACCTCCATGATCGCAGGTAATCATGACCCACTTTGTATGCAGGGACTTGTCCAATCCATGCAGTTGCCAAGGCGCCATGGGGAAGTGGAGGCGCCCACGTCCAATCAACCGCCACGCGGCGCCCAAGGCCGCAGACTGTTAGGGCCCGCGGCGCTTCGCTCTTGCCCTTCCGCCTCCCTGCACGGCCAAGTCCGGGCGCGCCTTAGGCCTGGGGGCTACTGTCGGTGTTCTGGGAACGGCGGTCCCCAGACTTGCCTGCCTGCGGCCTGCGGCGTGGCTCAAATGGGGGGCCCAGCGCGGCCCATCTTCACCAACACAAACCCAAGACCCTCGTGAGGGGCCAAGCCTCGCGGGGCGGACGATGCAGAGCTTCCTCAGGCACGGCCTCGTCAGGCTAGCTCACGAGGAGGCGGAGAGATCAAGGCGGGGTACCTCATGAGGTGCCCCTGACGCAAGCCATGACGACCGAGGGCGCCAGGAGGGTGCCAGCCCGCGCAGTGTCCTCCTTCCCTCTTTGGTGCAAGGGGGGCAAGCGCAGCCGCGGAGTACCGAGGCATCAGGCAAAGGTTTCCATTTTGGTGCAACGAGACCAAGGCCAGGAGGACTACGAGACAGAGGTCACCGTGGAGCCCAAGACGGCATCATCACCAGAGCTTTGCGCTGGCAAAGACTACTTTTGTCAGGATAGCTAGTACTAGCTGTCCCCCTTCAAATTAGCCCGCCATTGTTGGCTCCCTTCCCGCTCGATATTTGGGAAGAGGACCAGGGCCCCTATAAATAGGACCAGCCACCCACTAGACAGGAGAGAGAGGACAGACGGAGAAAGAGAGAGAGAGAGAGAGAGAGAGAGAGAGAGAGAGAGAGAGAAAGGTGACTGAGCTCCTCCCAGCAGTTCATCGCCCCAGCCAAGAACAGACACTCGCGAGGCTGTTCTTGTATTGTTCATCATCATCAGCCCAAGAGGCAATCCACCACACCACACACTGGAGTAGGGTATTACAACAGTAATACCTCCTTTCTTTATCATTAGGAACAACAGTAATACCTCCCTTCTTAGGGACACAATGGACATGACTTACCCACTAATTATCAGCAACAGGATAAATTATACCTGCCTCCAGAAGCTTTAGTATTTCTTTTCTTACCACTTCTTTCATCTTAGGATTTAACCGTCGTTGGTGATCAACAACCGGTTTCGCGTCTGTCGCCGTTCTGGGAACGGGGGTCCCCAGACTTGCCTGCCTGCGGCGTGGCTCAAAAGGGGGCCCAGCGCGGCCCATCTTCACCAACACAAACCCAAGACCCTCGCGAGGGGCCAAGCCTCGCGGGGTGGACGACGCGGAGCTTCCTCAGGCACGGCCTCGTCAGGCTGGCTCACGAGGAGGCGGAGAGATCAAGGAGGGGTACCTCACGAGGTGCCCGTAACGCAAGCCATGACGACCGAGGGCGCCAGGAGGGTGCCAGCCCGCGCAGTGTCCTCCTTCCCTCTATGGTGCAAGGGGGGCAAGCG